>NC_056533.1:15901161-16201161 GCF_910596095.1 Thunnus maccoyii | reverse complement strand
ATAGAAATGTAACACTTCCTGGACTGGATCTGTTGCCAATGAAAATAACCCAGGCAACATTTATGCTTCCTCCCATTTGGTAAAACCATTCAGTAATATATTTAGGTTTTGGCGACAGGGTTGGATGTTAATTCTGTTTTTACCAAACACAAGTGTGTACATAATGTTTGATAAGGAGTAGGGGACGCATGAGGTCAAGTTAATGATCTCTATCTATATATGTGTTTGTGTGTGTACTTGTGTTTGGGCGTGTCTGCTAAAATATGAGTGCACTTGATTGTACTGTATCTATGAAGGTGCAGAGAAAGAGAGTGTGCGTAGGTATGTGTGTGTGTGTGAGTGTATGTGTGTGTGCCATACAGTACATTGGCCTGACAGAAAGAGGCTGCAGTGCAGTCATGCAGACTTAACCTCCACTGCTTGCTCTCGCGCTCTCTTTCTTTTTTTCTCTTCCCTTTGCTCTATCAGATACACACATAAAGACAAACACACAAACACACGTCGATTCCCCAGCCACCCTGCGGCCTGTTTGTCTGCCAAATGAGTCCTGACTGCACGTTTACACCGGAGACCGCACAACAGTCTGGCACAGACATACACACACACAGGATAGCCCTCTCTCACGCCCCAGTTGCTGCACAGACACACACAAACACACATATCCAGGAGGCCTATATTTGTTTTCTCGTGGTTACAGGGCAAATGGGAACCAGTGAGAGCCGATTGTGATGCTCATAAGTACCTGCTCACTTGTGTGTGTACAGTTTGTGGCATTTGTGAGGATATTTCTATGTGCACGTGAGTCTGTGTTATAGTGTCTATGTACATCTGCTATAACTGATGAATCAAAGAAGGCTATTCTGTGCCTGTGTGTGTGTGCATTAATGTGACAGGTGTGAAAACTGGCTGCAATACTGATCTGGTCCCAGTTATTAACACACGACTTGTCTTAACATACTATCACTAAAGAGAAAAACAGGATTCTGACTTTTAGTAGACATTTGGATGTTATTTCCTCTGGAAAGTTTGTGTATCTGATGCCAAAAACACTGACATGAATAACAAAGAAATAATACACACACACAAAAAAAGATATTTTCACTGACAACACCTCTTTCATTGTTGGATTGGTTCAATTTCCTTTCCTGCATTGGAGCTGACAGCATACAAGGAAGAGAGAGAGAGGGTCCCAGTGAGAATGTGTGTTTACATGGTCATGGTGCTGCCAGCAGAGAAGCAGGTTAACTCAGAGTTACTGGACTACATTTGATCTGAATGAACCAACTACCCACTGAACCTAGCGTGAGACTGTAGCTTGGACAGAATAGGCAAATAGCACCGGGGCAGTCTGTCTCGCATTGTGTGTACTAGTGAAATTTGTACCTCCAAAGCACTTCACAACTTCATCAAGCTGAGTAGTTATTGGTGGTGTTACATATTAAGTCAGTGTCACCCAGCATGAGGGTTTAGGCTCAGGGTTTTATAAAACATTAACTGGCCAGTAGCTTTATAGACATGGAAATGATTTGGCTTCTTTGTCATATTATATCTCAACCACAGGTTACCTTTTAAATCTGCTTTGAAGCTGCTTTTAGTGGTTTTGCCTGCCTCTATATATTAGAGAGAGTATTTGAGTGGACATTTAAAAAAGATAAAACATGCATGTTCAATCTTACCCTCAAATAACCATATTTCAGCCATGTTTTCTTTGCTTTTACGGTGTGTTTATGTTTGTGAAAAGCTGACATGGTAGCTGTAATTTGCAATTATAGCCCTAAACAAATATTATGAATACATATGGTGGTCCATCTGCATACTTGTAGTGGGCCTCGCACACTTTGAGCACCTGCTTACTCTGTTACCAATGACACTGTGCTCTGTCCTATATGATCATGGCCTCGGGACACGTTTAACAAGAAACTTCTCAGTCTGTCTCAACAATGTAACAGCAAAGATTCACACACTCAAGAGAGTAAGAATAAGCTTCACACATTGTCACAGAAATGTAACACAATGCAGCAAAATTGAATTCACACTAACCACTCTTAGGGAATCTAGATGTGTACTGTAGGAGAAAGAATACTGTCGTTTCAGGAGAAAGGATTTTAAAAGCGGTATTTCCTTCAGTCAGGAATGATAACTGTGTTGTAAACTGTTTTATGATTGTAGTTGAGAGGAGAACAGAGGATTGTCTATGTGCAGCGTGTACACGTATTGTGTTCTGCAGGGGACAGATTTAAGTCTCCTGGCCCACTGAGATAGAGATTGCATTAGGACACGTGAAGTTTCCAGCAGTTACCAGCACATCGCTGCCCTGCATGTGTGTGTCTGTTTGTTCTGTATGCGCTGTGTTACATGGCTCCAGTGCTCTCTCTCTCATACCACTTTCTGTACATGTTTGTGTTTAAATTTGTTTTACTGGGCACATTGTTGCATGCTGTGTAACGCAAGTGCTCCCTTGTGATGCTTTTTCAGGGTATGTTTGAGTGTGTGTTTCTGTGTGTGTCTGCGTGCACACCTCAAACTGTTTTGTACCATACGGCCAGACGCCAGCCCAAATGAACACAGACCCCCTGTGATGGCTTTGGCCATGCTGAAACAACACACACAAGATCCACACACACACACACACACATACACACACACATCCACCAGCTGACCCAATTACACAGAGATGCGCAACGAGATGGAAACAAATCTACCCAGAGAACCAGCTAATTTAGAAGGGCTTAAAGACACACTTACACATAGGACACACACACACTCTTATACACTTGTATACATACGTGTATTGACACTTTGCTCAATACAATACATAGAGATGATACTATATGAAAGTGCATTTCATAAATTGAGTTTTATCTTTCATTTTCAGAAAAATTACTATGCTTTGCTCTATCAAAATCCTACCAGTGTATCAGAACTGTGTGTCTGTCCCTCTTTCCACTAGTTTTGCTGCATGCACAGTGATATGTCTATCTCCACTGGGTGCATAAAGACTAAGGAAACTGAGGCCACTGAAAATGAACACTTCCCAATCAGGTGCAATAACCACTGTTGTATTTGAAACCACCTGCAGACCATCATGAACTGGGAGCACGTAAATTGACCAGAAATCCTCTGCATTCTGGGATATTGAAGCTAATGTGCCGCTATGTTTTCTACACTCAGTGTCTTGTTGTTTGTATGTACCAAAAACAAGACAGTGAGTGATTGATTTTAGCATCTTTCCTCCATATGTCTCTCTTCTCAAAAATACAGTATTCAGTTCATGTTCTAACAGTATGAAATTTTGTTCATATAAATTGTTGTCACTTCTATCTGGGTCAGGTTTTGGTCAGATTTTTTGTGTGTGTTCAGGTTATGTTGAATTATTTAAAGTGAGAATAGAGTCCTTCAACAATTAAAGTCACACTGCTTTGTTTACTTTGTTACATGATTTGGTGTTGTTTGTAATCTGAAACGGTCTTGTTGAAGACCAGTTTTAGGGTCAGGTTTTGCTGATGGTTAATCTTATTTTATTGTAAAAAAAATAATGCCTGTTTGACTCAACCGTGTCTGCATTTGTTTTGAGTTACAGTCAAGTAATAATAGACAATACGGACCGACATTTTATTGACAAATATGGAATGAATCTGATACAAAATCAGTCATTTCTCTAACACACGAGCCTGCGTAATCACCTTCACCTTCATCCCCTCTCATATTGTTGGCCAAAATATCTTTTCTCTATTTCTTTACCCTTCCACCCTCCCCCTCTCCTTCAACCACATCCCCCATTTTTCTCTGTGCGGCCTCGGGGAGAGTGGAGCAGTCATAGGGTTGCGGTAGCCTCTAATCAGTGTGAACAGCCAGCTAATTACCAAACCCTCAGCCCTGGCTGACTGTTAATTGCATACATTAGACACCATCAGCAGCACTGCAAGATTAACACTTAAAATCTTCCCATTGCTGTAGTGGAGATGAGTGCTCTGTGAGTTTGTGTGTGTGTGTATGTGTGTGTGTGCATGATAGGGAGAGACAGCAGAGGAGAGGAGGACTGTGTGTTGTATTCGCTGTGTGTGCATGTGTGGTGTGTGCTGCCTCTGTGGTTGCGGGTGCTAATATTTAACACTTAATTAGACCCAAAATGGAAACGTGGCAACACGGAGATGGTTGTCGAGTGTTGTAGCTGTTGCCGTGGCGGGGTTGCTTGGGTGGGGGCAGTCGATCGTCGAGGGCAACCCCAAGTCTCTGTGGAGACGGCAGATGGAGTGACATTAAGAGCATTGCAGTGGAGCTGTTTCAAATGATAAAATATCAATATTTACATTTTAATTACCCACTTCTAGCTCCACCAGGGCTGTGTCAAAGAGTGTGTGAGTGAGTGTGTGCAGGCATGTGCCAGTGCTAGCTCCGCTGGGGCCATGTCTTCTTGACTCTATTGACTGTGTGACAATGTTCCGCTCTGCTTGAGAATTTATTAGAGAAATAAACCTTGTGTACAATAACTAATTTCTCCAGTTTCTGTTTTCTAGCATTGGTTTTCTTATCTTCCTTCTTAACTTTTTCTTTCACTCAATCCGTCCATCCTCCTTTCATCCTCTACCTCTGCATCCTGCCCTTCCCTCCAACAATACAATGCTGATGCAGGCAGGAATGACCACTTTGTGTGTGTGTGTGTGTGTGTGAGCATGTGCATGTGTGCAAAAATCTGTCAGGGGAATTAACCATGTGTACACACAACTGAGAAGCTTAGACACACCAACGCTCTCTGTCTCACTATCACACACACACAGACACTGCTGACAGACAGTTTTGCAGACAAAAAACAGACAACGAGAGTTGAAAAATGGTCAAAAAGGTGTTGGAAAAAAAGTAATCAGATATTAAGAATAAAGAGGACATAATGTGGATATTTGTTTGTCTAAAATTTCTGGGTCCTGGGATATTGGACTCAGTAAAATGCAGCCAGATTTGTTTTAAAGATATTTTGCCACTTACCCAAGAGCTTCGTCAGGAAACACACCAAGACACTGATTAGACCTTACATCAAAATCTATACCTCAGGGAAAGTCACAGCATGTCTGTGGTGTCATGAGACACACAAAGAACGAGTCCCTCTTTGTTGGCAATACTGTGCACCAAATCCAAATTTTAAGGATTTCATCACCACTATTTCTCTACATGGAAATGGTGAAAAGGAGAGCTCTGTCTATCTATTTATCTATCTATCTATCTTTCTATCTGTCTATATCTAGTCTGTGATGAATTCATTTTCCCAGCTTGTTCAATTAACTGGGTTGTGACAGTCTATTGATCTCTCGTCGGATTACCTTTTCAGAACAATATCCTGCGATAACATATTCTCCTGAAAAGACAAAATCCATAGTCCAAGCATCATCAAATGGGATGCTCTGCTATCTAGACCCTTGGGCAGGACGCAGCTTTTATTGTCAAATTGGACAAAAGATGATGAAATAAAATTCTTTAATGTCAACTTTATCTTCTCTATCACTGTCACAAACATCATTTTGCATAAAAAATTCAAAGAGACAGATTTGTGGGCAGTTTCTACATTTTTGTAGAAACTGTTCAACAATTGTTTTTTCTTTGCTAGAACACTATTGATATATGAATAAAAATTTGCTGATTGTGGCTTTAAAACAAAACCCAATGGTCTCTGTCCCGGCCAGGTGTCTGTATATGAGATTATGAGGCTGTGTTGATTCTATCTTCCTAATCCCCCGTAGCTTTCCATAGAGAGAACCGTAGAAACTCCACAGGGATTAATTTACCATTCACAGATTAGAGATATGGTCTCAAATATCATCATCCAGGACAAGCATTGAGGGTTCAACAACAGAGGAATGAAGAGAGAGAGAGAGACAGACTGAGAGAAAGACAGAGATGAAAACGAATGCACACAGAGAAACAGCCTTCTTCCCTACAGCATCATGCCTTAATGTCCTAGCTCGAAGACAAGAACATTAGACCTCATTCCACCTCCTCATCTGGGCCTGAAAAAGCCTGGGCTGAAAATCTTAATTAATTGTCCAATAGTGCTGCGGGGTCATTATGCATTGCAATAAAGAAGCGTGTAATTATGAGATTTAACAGCCATTACCAAGGCCAGGAACTCATATGTCATCATCAGCAACCAAGCCAATGGTTTGGTACGGCTGTGTGTGTGGCTTGATGGACAGCACACACACATGCACAATGCACACACTTGCATACTGTTTGTAGATATTGTTCATGTAGATATGTAGCATTTAGATGCACAAGAGAAATGTGTCTGCTCTCATAAGGGCACACAAACAGTTGTAGGTACATACACGTGTATGCAGACAAAATAGAGGGACACAAACTGGAAAACTGGAAAATGTGCATACAGGCAAGCCCGCCCACACACACACACACACACACACACACACACACACACAAAGAGACACACATACACTCACACACATCCCCATCAGTCTGACCCAGACAATAAGGCAGCCAGCTGTGATAGCAGCCTGCAGATGAAACATCCCATCAAGATTAAATAGACACAAAAATACACGCATTATTACTGCTGTGTGTGTTTTGTGTGTACATGTGAATGCACGATGAAGCACTGAGACTACAGCTCATGGTCCTTTGCCACATAGCAGGTGGGAAGTGACACACGTATATAGGGATGTATTGCTGCATGCACGCACGCACGCACACACACACACACACACACACACACAGAGTTTTCAATGTAGATCTTTGAATATCTAAAAATAAGAAATAAGTCAACAGTTGAGAGTGAACACAATTAAGTTGTATTTGAACTTGAAAAAGACGAAGTGAAGAGACAAACATGTGGAGTGTAGTATACCATGTCACAGCAGTATTTTGATCATGTGGCATCCTGTCTGAGTTTCTGTTTCCTTACAGGTTTGTTCAGACTGAACACAAAGAACATTTAGCAAGTTTATGCCTTGAGTTATTCTCGCAAATTTGACCGTCAGGACAGGTAAAGGGGCAGGCTCAGCCTATTTGCAGGTGTTTTCTTGTATATGTGCATGAGGTGTGCCTGTTTTTTGTGTTTTTATATGTATATAATATTTCTATAATTTCCCTGTGTGTGTGTGTGTGTGTGTGTGTGTGTGTGTGTGTGTTTGTTGTGTGTGCACAGGCCATAAGTCGTCCCCAGCTGGTGACAGGCACGCTCCAATCCCATTTTCCCACCTGCTTATTCCCTGATGGAAAGGATGAATCCCCCAGACTATTTAAGAACGATGGATGGAGGACGGGAGAGAGAGAAAGAAAGAGAGAGAGAGAGAAAGAGAGAGAGGGAGAAGAAAGGGGCAAGGTGGTAGAGGGAAGAGCAAAAAGAGAGAGAAGAGAAAGAAGGAAGAAGGTGAGGAGCAATAAAGGGGGTGAGAGAAAGAGAGGAAAGAAGAAGGGAGGAACAATGGTAGGTGGAGAAACGGAGGGACTGAGGAGAGAGAATAAGAAAAAGGGATGAGAAAAAGACAAACCAGAGAAAAGGGTAGATGCAGACAGAAAACAGTAAGGAAAGGTAAATACATAAATAGAGAGAGAGAGAGAGAGAGAGAGAATAACTATTTCATGCCTGTCTGTGAACTTTGCATGAACCGACAGAAATAATGTGATGCCATGACAAGCCTGTCCCTCCTTCCACTAGATTTGCTGCATGCATAGGTGTGTGATATGTGTGTCTGTGAATCTCTATATGTATGTGTGCTGTATGTGTGTGTGAACTTTTTATATTGCTTTTGGTATGTGTGTATGAGTGTGCGTGTGCGTGTGTGTGTGTGTGTGTGTGTGTGTACATGTGCGCTCTAACAGATAGAATAGGATGATGATGATTTGAAATGGAGTTTGGCCTGTGCGTAATTATGATCATCTATCTTTATGCCCCGCTAGCATATCATATCATATCACATCACATCATCTCTCTCTCTCTCTGCCTCTCTTGCTCTTTCTCAAACACACACACACACACACACACACACACACACACACACACACACACACACACACACACACACACACACACACACACACACACACACAAACACAAAAGCAAATTGAAAGTAGTAAAAGCTGACTGTTTGCTAGTGATGACTTAGATGATGATGGGCTCAGATGGTGTGCTGATTTATTTGTTACTGCTCATCTGATGTCACATATTATAAAACTGTGCACGCCCGTGTGTGTGTGTGTGTGTATTTGTGCACATACACTGTGTGGCTATGTGTACGTGTGGGTCTCTGTGCGTTTAGACGTGTACATTTGTGTGTTAACGGGTGTGTTTTTGATGTATGTGTTTGTGTACGCAGGCTTGTGTGCATGCCTATCTATGTATTTGGCTTCTCTGGTGTGTGTTTTGTGTGTGTGTCTGTGACAGACATTATTTGATGCAGATTAGTCAGTGTACTCAGATTGCAGTCTGTGTCTCAAAGGCTGATAGACAAATGAATTTGATTTGCTAATGTAATCAAACTAATAAGAAAAACAGCGATGGGCTGCTGAGCACAAATCTCACGACTTCAATATTTGTGTTTTTTTCTCACTTTTACTTGAGCTGAAACACATCTAGCTACTGAATGCCTTTCATGACTCAAAATTGTTTTAGAAACTAGAATCAAACCTATTAGGCATGCTTTTAATGAGAGGCTGTTCAGAAAAAAAACTTTTTTTTTTAATCAGACGCCACTTTTTAAATCAGTATGATAATTTACAGTTATTTTATTCACTTGTGTGCTTATCTTTGTACAGGTACTGTTACCACATTTTCCTTTTGCACACTACTCTACTACTTTAGGCTGCCACTGCTCTTCAAGTGACAGCTGTTTTTTCTTTTTTTTTTTTTTTTTTTTTTTAGTTATTTTTCATTTTAAATGCCAGTCTGACATGTGTGACACACATGGATGCAGTGACAGCGGCAGCTGGTACCATGTGTGAAGCAAGAGTTGTGTGTTGCTCTACTCTAAAGGCATAAGGTGTGTGTCACCACCAAGGTGTGACCTGACGGAGCTAATACAAGTGTTATTCTTTGTGGATGTATGTGTTGAGTGTGTGCAAAACAATGTGTGTTTTTTTTTAAGGCAGGCCCCTAAAACTGTGTGTGTGTTTGAGTGTCATTATAGACACATCGTCATGGAAGCACTGTCAACACTGTGATGACAAAACAAACACAGGGCATCGGACAGACAGGAGAGTCAACACAGAGTGAACGTGCCCTCAGACACTGAATATGTATGTGCGTTTGTGTGTGTGTGTATTCGTCAAAACATCAAATTTGGTGTAAAAAACTTAATCATACATCACCACAGAGCAAAGAAACTGTGGGAGGCAACATTTCTGAGACACTTTTTATGGCTTACATATAATGTTTTCATATCTATTTATTGTAAAGTACATAGGCATTGCAGTGACTAATACTATCAGTATTATAGTGTTATCATGCCTCGGCACTCTGTTCTGCTGCATTCATTTTAACAAAATGTGGGTCCTATTTTGGAAATTCAATTCATATTGCGGTGTGGGGAAACATTTTTAAGATAATTTTATAAAATGTTTTGTTGATTTTTTCTTGATTTCTACATCAGAAAAAAAAGATCACAGATTAAAACCACCTAGCAGATCTAATCATATTTTACCCAAAGCACTAGAATGACAGAAACACTGGAACAAAAAGTCAATGCAAGAAAAAGACAAAGAAGACAAGAAAGAAGAAAAGCAATGCACAGAAAAAGGAAATGTTTTCCCTCCTCCCTTTTCTCGTATTGATGACATACTTCCACACACACAGGCTTAATCCAATAAAGAAAGCCCAACTTAATCCAAACATTAAGATCAAATATCAAATATTCTTTTCCTAATTTGATTTCATCAATATTTGTTTTCATCTGCAAACAGGGGTGTGTTTGTTTGTATGGGCTGCAAGAAGTGGCCATGGTGGTGGTGCACTGGAAGATAAGATGTCTGTTTTGCACCAATGTGGACAATGAAACACACACGCACACACACACATAAACAAACACACATACTTGAAACCAAGGCATCAGCCTCTAAATGTGTTATGTAGCTGAGGGATGAGCAGAAATGGAAATCAAACACGCCCAACAGAGCTCAGAGAAAATCAACAGCGACTGGAAACACACATATGAAGATACATATCAGAGAGCACAAAAGAAATAAAATTGACCAAGGCAAGGGACTAAATCAAATTCTAATTCAGATCCTAATAAAGTCATATTTATGAGTTGAATCTTGTTAGAATATGGAAAAGTCAGAGTCAGTTATATTACATCAAAGAAGACATAGTGCTGCCCATAAAGTTTCTTATCCTCTTCAACTTTACTGACTGGAAAGGGTACGCTACAAAAGCAAGCTTGTCTCCTATGAATTGCGTATTTTAAAAACAAATCAGCATAAGAACAAAACATTGATTGAATATAATTGTTTGAACCCTTTAGTATCTAACTAAACTAGCAAATAAAGGCTGATTATGGCTTTAATAGTTATGTTTAGGCAACTGAAAACCATCTTAGATTAATTCACTTCATGCACAGAATTGATATCATGTGATCAACTATCAGACATTACATGTGAATATCTCCAAAAGTCCTGTAATTCAATTTTCTACCATAACATTTAACTTATTAAACATTTGCACCTTTAAAACTTGTTTCAAAAATGTTCAACTTTTCCTACAAATCTTTCTTTGCATGACTACACTACTTATAAAAACTTACTCTGTTTTCTTGAATACTCCCATGTGCATGTTACACACTGTATGTCTACACACTGTATGTCTTGTTTGTGTCTATGTGAATGTATTGTATGTTGCCTGTTGTGTTTGTGTGTTGAGAAGGCACCCAGCATGCTGCGATTGTCAAGGTGAACTAGTGTTTGCCGACAGAATGGGGGCAAATTTGTTTGTGCGTCTCTGTGTGTGTCTGTGTGTAATTCCATATGTACATTTTCATGAGTTTACAGGTGTACTGGACCTGGCATTTTATTGCAGAATGGTAATGGTACGGAGTGAGAGAGACAGACTGAAAGATGAAGTGAGAGGAGTGCAATGAGGACCAAAGAGGAAGGAAAGAAATAGACAGGAGGAGGCAATATTGTTTCAAAAGTTTCATGCCAATAAAGCTTATTGATTTAACAATTGAAAGAGAGAAATGTGTGTGCGTGAGTATGTGTGTGTGTATGTGTGTGAGTGTGGTGGAGAGATGTTTCTCTTCTGATTTACCACTCTCTGACCCAAAGCCCAACAACCTCTTTGCTGATTGATGACATCACCAGACTTAATGAGGAGGGCCGAAGAAGAGTGACATCACCACCAGTCTGGGCTGTTACATTCCTCGCTCACCACACACACACACACACACACACACACACACACACACACACACACACACACACACACACACACACACACAGTGCTGTTCTGCATCTTCTGGAGCTCACTGTGAAGTGTTATAATGAGTGTCAGAGTTAATTTAGTGAGCTGCAGATTCACAGTCAAGGATGTGAATATCCATGTGTATTCATGTGCAAGTGTGTGAGTGTGTGCGCATGTAGAAGTTCCCCTTGGCAGCTGAGACTCAACATTTGATTTGCTAAAAGGAGCAGGACACTTCTATTAATCAATATTTGGTGACTGAGTGGCTGTCTTTCTGCCTGATTGACCGGCTGTGTAGTTACTTGACTGACTGATTGGCTAACTGACTGACTTTTCTGGCAGTCTGAATGGCAAACAGGTTGACTGGTTGACTGAATCACTAAATGAAACCCATTTATTATATGGCCCAAAGAGAAGGAGCACAACAGAAAAAGATTAGGGAGGGCTTTGCTTATTGGACGTTTTACTGAGAAGGCTATGTTGTACCATTGTTAGTACAAAGGCACGTTTGAATGAGCAATCAGACTGATGGGCTGTCGATCGTACTGTTTCAAAATCTATAGCTGGATTTGGACTCAAACCCTGATTGCTGTATCTGCAGGGGATACATGCAGACAGAACCAAGAAGGAGGAGAATGAGGATGGTTGGCTGGGGGGATGAGCTAAGAGGGTAGGTGGGAGGCGTGGGTGGGAAAGGGGTTGAGAGATGAGGTTGACTTATAATGAAGAGGTTAAGGATACCATGGAGAGAGAGGGTGGGAGGTCAGGTCAGAGAGGGAGAAAAAGAGGGAGAGCAACAGAGAGACAGAGGTAGAGAGAGAGAGAAAGAGAAAGGTCACATGAGAGGTTGAAGAGGTGGGGGATATTTAGCCACCGGGTCAGAATAGTATTGTGTTAAAGGCTCTTAGGGAGTATCTAGGTTATACTCTGGTAATGTATGTGACCTCCCTGCTTTCCATTCTCCTTCCATTTCCTTCTCTCCCTTGTATCTCTCCTCTTCAATTCACCATTCTCCTTCCTTTCCTTTCTCCTGGATATTTCCCAACAATCACAGAGTAAGTAATCAAAGTAATGTCATCATTGATAGTGATATGAATCACAATTATTAATGTCTATAGCAAACAAATCATAACAATATAATCATAAAACAGTAAAGTAATACATTTCTGGCAGATTGATTTACGTTTGTTGACCAACAAAAGGACTCAAGTTCATTATGAATCTGGTGCGACATATTAGGGCAGGTCAGAGTATGAAACTTCTTCTGAAGTTTATTCTAATTGAGCTTCATTGCTTGTGTACTGTTAACACTCAGCACTCTTTGTCATCAGTATGACTAAAAGAAGAATGGGACCTAAGATTGAGCCTTGAGGAACTCCACAGGTATTATGTAATAAGTGGCTAGAGAGAAATGTACTGCCTTACTTGCTCAGCTTTTTAGAAATAAGGAGAGTGCCATTCTGGCATGTGCGTGTTTCAAAAAGCACTAAGTGTTTTAAAGATATCCTTAAAATACCTGGGCTGTAGGAAATGTCTTCCTGATTTAATCAATGCTTAGTCAAATTGCTGTGCATAAGCCAAATCTCACATCAAGATCATCAAAGTCAAATTTATTCAAAGTGCAAAGTCATTGCAAATGATGGTTTTGTACATCATAATAATGCTAAACACTAACCATCACTAAAGGCCTCTACGCTGAACTTCACACTGTGTGAATGATGTAGGTAATCCGTTGGGTTACTCAATGACATAAAACAGGGAAGCAGTCGTACGTTTTTCTCAGTGTAACATGGCAGAACAAGTCAAACACACTCAGCATCTTTACTGTCATTGGTTAAGTTAAAAATAAAACCCATGACAGAAGCAGAGAAGAAGCAACATCTTGGTGGCAGCAAATGTCAAACTCTATGGGATGCTGCTAACAATCACCATCACTGACATGAGACAGCGGTTACAAATCATCTACATCATGTTCGCTCTTCGTTCAGCATCACTATGAGGTATTTCAATACCCATGCTCATATCTAAATCCAAACAGAGAGTAAGACGGAGAGAGAGAAAGAAGAGACGTGCCAATAAATTACTGGACAAATAGAGAGAAGCATGGAGAACGTGACGCGAGAGGACTTCCATCTTCACCTACTATCCCATCACCACCACCACTCAAACCCTTTCTCCCCTATCTCCATAAAGACCGATTAAATGAATGGACCGACAGCCACCCTCCTTCACCTCCCTTCCCCCATTTTTACAGCTCAATCATACTGTGTTACTGCCGACACATAGACCGCTTATCCTGAGTGTCAAAATTGAAAGGAGAACGAAAGAAAGAGAAGGGGAAAGACTGTAAGAAAAGAAAGAGCAAGTAAGAAGAGATAGGGAGGCAAGAGAATAGTGGGGGGGAGTGTGGGGCGGCCTGAGAGCAATTTCTTTCTTGAATAAAGAAAGAATGGGGGAGGGGGGTGTAAAAAAAAGCACTAATGGCAAGGCCCCTGGTTCTGGTAAAATAGACTGTGTTATAGGTTCTGGCTCTTGTTCGTTGATTCGTTCATTTGTTCGTTCCTTGCTCTTTCGTCAAGTCAAGTGCTCGCCTGTCTGTCTTTCCCCTTTTGTGTCCACAGGTCTAGATAAGAGCTGCTAGCATGACTGCCCGGTAGTCATTTAGTTATTATGGAGAGGGAGAGAGTGAGGGAGAAAGACAGAGAGAGAGAGAAGGGATGAGGGAGTAAGAGAACAGAAAAGAGAGGATGAAAAGACTAATTCTACAGGCAGATAAATGGCTCATTTTGAATGGCCTTTCTTTCTTTTAATTCACTCTCATTCGCTCCTGTTTAAATATTTGCTTTTCTCCTCCTCTCACCTGACCGCTCCTCGTTCCTCCTTCAAACACACACACACACACACACACACACACACACACACTTGACTAAGACATGCAGCATAATATGCAACTGGAGTTGTATTTTTGAGAGCTATTAAAATGAGATCTTCTCTTCACTAATCCATATTATTGGACACCAAGGCCTTTCACGCCCTCTGAATAATAACTCCAATGATATTTCTACATACCCACAGTTTCCTGAGTGTGATGGTATACTGCTCATATATTTGTATGATACTGTATTGTGTGTGTGCGTGTACGTGTGTGTATGTCTGAGGGGGTCACTCGTTTCCCACAGTCTTTACCAGCATAAGGCTTTTAAAACTTGTCAGTGTTTTTGTGTTTGTGTGTATTTCAATGCGTTTCATCTCTCTCTTTACACACACACACACACACACACACACACTAGTGCATGTGTGAGATTCATGTGTGGGTTAGTTTCCTAAGCTTTGTGGGATATCAAGAGACACACACTCTGTCTGAAACCTCATTTTCCTCTCCTAATGACATATCAAATGTTTGCATATACGCCATATCAGTATGGAAATGTGCACACACACATACACATGTAGCCTTAGAATAAAAGAACCAATCAAAGAGATATGTGTGTGTGTTGTCACAAGTCTCTAAGGTTGGGCGAGTCTGTGTGTCAAACATGACTAGCAACATGCACACACACACACACACACACACACACACACACACACACACACACACACACACACACACACACACACCCTAGCCTTGTTATCCAGGGGCCTGTCTTGCAGGCAGCCTCTCTAACGCTGAGTGATGTTTAAATTAGTTTACAATTTAGCCTCCTCGCTATCCGCAGACGGCTCTTAACTCAGTGTGTGTATGTGATGTGTTTTTGCGTGTGTGTTTGTGCGTGTGTGCGCGTAACAAATTGTTGCCAGTACGGCAGACATCTAATGACTTCAAATTAGCTGCCTGGCGCTCGCCTTGACACGTTGTTACCACTGTTAGCAGCCTGTGTGTGTGTGTGTGTGTGTGTGTGTGTACGCAGCGCCGCGCAGCCATATCATGAAGCATAAATTGGCTTCACCTCTCCTCTCTTTGCCTCTGTCTTTTTTATCTTTGTCTCTCTGTCTCTCTCCATCAATTTGATTAAAAAAATTACTGTACCATGGCGAGCAAAGATGTGTGCACGTGTGTTCACAAGTACACCCTGCGCATAGCCAGTCTCTCTCTCTCTTTCACACACACACACACACACACACACACACACACACACACACACACACAGTTCACAAGACATGAAACAAGACAGCTCCAAGAAGGTTAACAGGTCTATTCTATTCTATTCTATTCTATTCTATTCTATTCAAGACTTATGTCACTGTAGTCTCTTTATTGTTTGCCTTTTGTGTGTGTGTTTGTGTGTGTGTGTAAGAGGCTGATAAAGAATGTTGAGGAGGCGTATTTCACTCTGACAATCCTTTCCACCCAACAGTAGATCACTTTGTGTGTGTGTGTGTGTGTGTGTGTGTTTGTGTGTGTGTGTGTGTGTTAGTACTAGATCAGTGTTCAGTGTTGTAAACAGTGAGGATTTCATAAGGTGTTCACATCACACACACTCACTCACGCACACACAGACGCACACACTTGGAAGATGAAGAGTTCTATCTTTCTCTGTGAGCAGTGGATTGCCTTTCTCGTTCATCTAATCACGCCATCTTCTCTCCACCGCCAGGCAATCGTTGCGCTTCGCTCCCTCCACACAGAAAGCTGCACGCACACGCTAACGTGCGCACACACACACACACACACACACACACACACACACACACACACACAGAGCCTAAGCCCAGCACATAACCTGGTTAACTCAGTCTACGCACTTGTAGAGAGTAAAGGAAACAGTAAACCCAATGCAAAACAATACATTAAAAATACACAATGTGCATGTTTGCGTGTATATTTGTGTGTGTCTGTGAGTTCGTTTTGTGTTTTTATGTTCAAGGTGCATCCCAGAGGTATGGAGAGAGTGACAGGAGGAAAAAGCATCACAGGCCGATTAGAGGAAAGCAGATAGTATTGGAGTCAGGCCATATGTTGTTTTGAAAGAGAAAAATAAATATTCAAAGGGCTATACTTGGTATCTGGATCAATATATATGTCTGCTTACTGTCCATATAGCAGCACATTGATCAATACACTAACAAGAAGCAATGTATATTCCCATCTCTCTTTCTCTCCCTCTCCATCCATTTTTTCTTTTTCTCCCTGTTATTTTCACATTTATTGATATGATATAATACATGTGATTTGGAGACCCTGTTATCCAATGCCATTGACTTTATTGTTATAGATTCACGCAACATGACTGAATGGTATTTATGCCTCTAATCTGGTGTTTCCCCCTATACTGTTACAACCCCCTATGCTGTCTGAGCAGTGGCAACAGGAGGTAATTCAATTCTCTTCTTTTATTTTCTATTCTATTCTATAACCATATTCCGGACGACAATAGGACTAATCTTTGTGCTAATCTGTGTTAATCTGAGACACTGCTCTTCCCTCCTCTCTGCTGTCACAGCAGGCTCGCTCACTAAAACCAAAACCAGATTATAGTTTTCATCTCTCCCTCTCATACGTCTCATACTCTGTCTTACTCTTCATTTTAGTTTTTACAGCTACGTACATTCCTCATTCCCAAACCTGGTCTTTTGCTCTCTTTTTTAAAAATTATTTATTTTAGTTTTGGCTGATTTGTGTATTTGTATCTATTTCAATCATCTCATCTTGTACGTAGTCCAGATCCAATTCTTACCAGATTAAGAGAGAAAAAGAGCGCTAAGCAGACATTAAGCGGCTTAAAATAGTTTCTTCTCTTTTAGTGATGGTCTTTAAGAGGGATACAGATGTGCTATAGGTTATCACAATTCAACTGTGTTTATCTCAAGAACAGTATTCACTGCTTTATCATCAGAATGTTCATTATATTTTATTTAGATTTAATTATTTTTCTTTCTATTACATTACCTTCTGTTGTAAAGATCTCTAGTTTGACATATTAGGTTAAGATTGTTGCCACACCAAAACATTAAATGGATACTCACCACATAATACACAAATTAACAGCATGTGCCAAAACATACTTTGTGATCTTCTCTACATTATGCAATGTTGTATTGTAGCAGCCATGAGTGAAGGTAGAACATTAATCATATCACTGACTGGAGACTGCTTTTGTTTGCTTCGAACTGAACACCCAATGATTTGTATGACACTTTTTGTAACTGTGACTTTTAATACCAGCACATACATAGTTCAGAAGGGAAAAGTTTGTGGTTTCAAAGGGCTTTATCAGATATATGGTTCAGTGACTTCAGGCAAAGACACGCACAAGCGCGCACACACAAAAATACATCAAAGGTAAGGGGATTGCACTGTTTGGCTCAAAAGGTCAGAATTTTTGTGTGTGTGTGTGTGTGTTAAGTGTGGGAAGGTGTGATACCAGTGAGGACTTTTGATTGGCCAGTTGGAGGAGTCAACAGTTCAGACTGTCTGGGTGCAAGGATTAGGGTGAAAGGTCATGCCTTAGCACCAGGTGTACTTGTGGGTACATTATCTAAGTGTGTCTGAACGACATCTGGAGCGGTTGATGTTAACCTTGTACTCTCTCTGGAAACTCACACAGCATGAGTAAAAAATGTTTTACTTATATACTGTATGTATCTCAACATGGAATCAGATTAGGTTCAGTGTCAAAGTCAGGGGTCAGCATTTTATTTCCCTACCTGGGATATGTTTGGCCCAGCCGATGTTGACCACTAGCTCTCTGTCCGCCAGGTCACACAGCGTAGTCAGGGCCTTGATGTCGCTGTCTGGTACTGTTGGGTCAGGCATGGCGTAAATCTTCTCTGGCTCAGCCACCAGCAGGTGAGAGACGATTTTGTTATCTGCAAGGCAGCCAAAGGCAACTGACATGACCACCAGACAAGGAGAAAGACACAGAGACAGAGAGATGGTGAATATTTGCCATATTAGGCAACAAGCTGTTCCACACCAATCCGGTGCAAAAATGAGAAAGGTCATATGCAAAGTCCCTGATAACATGGTCTGCTAGGTAACACATATGTCTAAAGGTATCGCAAAAAAGCAGCCATTACACTAGGAGAAAGAAACAGACATATTGCATCAAATCAACAAACAATACAATTCAGTATACTGTATAATATACAGCACACACCAATCATGATGTTCGATGTTACACATATTTTCAGTATGTGACAATATGTGATGAATTTATATACAATATGTATATAAACATGAATGTACAACTGGAAGAATGTTAAACTTGTTTGGCACTTTGAAAAACCTTGAAATGTAATTAAACCATTAAAATGATTAAACAACACATGTAATCTTTTTTATAGACAGTATAATACCGTAATTTTCAGTTTACTGACAGTTTGCAGTTTTTATGCCATTTCATATAAAAATACGAAACAGAAACAAGGTGTTATAAGAGGATACTTGACTACAATGTCTAGTCCTGTGGAAGTTTTTAACAATCAAGCAAGAGATAATCTAGTTGATTCCAGTAATTTGGCAGGACTAAAGAGGAAAATCCACTTGACAAAAGATCCAAAAATTGTTGAAACATTTCCAGACTAAGAGATGCTCCAAGGTGTGATTAAAGGCGATTACTGCTGGTGATCCAGGTTGCCCAAAATGTTGTCTTTTGTACCACAGCCTTAAGAAGCTTGCTTAAACATACAGAAGGGAAAGATAATAGCCTACTAAAAGCCAAACAGCTCAGCTGGTAATGGTGACATGTGGTGATGAGATCTCTATGGCCCATTAGTAACAGACTGATACCCTGCTTCCAAATTAATCCACTGACTAATCAAGCATGGGAATAATAACAGAGGATAGAAGAGCAAGAGCTAAGGAGGGAGAGCTAGAGAAAGAGAAAGATCAGGAAAAAATAAAAAAGGGAGAAGACAGGCAGAAATAGAGCCATGGATAGATTGTGAAAGACAGACAGGAAGAGTCGAGAGAGCGACAGCTAGATAGAGATAAACAGCAAGAGAGAGTGAAGCAGAGTTTGGGGGGTGGAGGGGGGTATTGATTTAACACTCTCCACCCCCAATTCTGTTACACACACACACACACACACATATATATATATATATACATACAGTATATACTATATACAGTATATACTACATATATATATATCTATTCCATCCTCTTCCCTCTAGCTCCAGCTCTAGGGTTGTTTGAACCCAACCTATCCCAGTCACACTGCAGTATCTGTGGGTAAATCTTATTTAATGTTTCCCTAATTAGAATCAATGGAAGCCCATTTCCAAACCCTGGGCTATTGTTCTGTCCTCACACAATCAATGAGGACGCTGAGGCTAGGGATTGGTCTACAGATAGATAGGCTGTATGCGTGTATCTGAGAGAGAGAGACAGAGGGACAGAGAGATGTTGTGTGTGTATTGACTGTGTGAGAGAGAAAGAAAAAGAGAGATGTAGGAAGTTTATATCAACCCTATATTTTTTGGTTCTCAAGTGTAGGTTTGTTTTTATGTTAGTAAACTAGGGATTACAGTCTGAATAACTGGAATTGGAGTGATCACTGATGATTTACGTAAATCACTCTCTTCCAAAATGTGACAAATGCTTGATACTAATAACAACAGGCCTAAAGAATTAAATACTGCTTAATCAGTTTAAGGAAAATTGGGTATTTAGTTAGCGGAAGCACAAACATGAACTGTGTATGCAAACACATACATTAGAGACACACACATACTGTAGTGTACACACACTTACATTATCCCATCATTTCAATGATTAGTAGTGCAGAAGTCCCGGTAAGCTGTCGTGCAGCCATTCAGCATATTGGCCTAAAGCAGAATATGCTCCAGCTTTAAGCAAAATGGGCTTTGGGGACCAAGCTGCTAAACACTGCTCAATCTGCACTGCGCGCGCATGTGTGTGTGTGTGTGTGTGTGTGTGTGTGTGTGTGTGTGAGCAGACGGTTAGCTAGAGAGCTAACTCTAGTTTGATGTGCTTGCCAGATTGGATTTAATCCGGATTAGGGCTTTGGCTGCCCCACCCTCCCCCACTTCTTTCTCTCCCTCCCCTCTTCTCTATCTCTCTGAGAAACCTTCTCATTTAGGTTCAGCCTCTCTCTCTCTCTCTTTCTCTCTCTCTCTCTCTCTCTCTCCCCCTGCCTCTCCGTCACTCTCACTCACTCTCTCCCTTGTTAATTTTTCAATCATCAGGCTTTGGCTATGGCTTCATTCTCTAAAAAACAGAGCCAATCCAGCCGGAGCTAAATGAATACCTTTATAGTGAAATATTACACATATAAAATGTTATGACCCCAAACTGGTAGCAGTAGAGACAGGGAGATAAACTTGGTCCAAAACAGATGGGCTTCTTACCACCTTGTGTCTATTTATATGTGTGTGTAAATGTTTTTACTATCCAACTGTCTCCATTAGGATAGATACTGATGGAAAGCTAGTTCATTGTACTTCTAGGCTCTAAACAGTGACTCCTATCTATTACTTGTACACCGCCTGCACACAGTGATACAATATCAATGTGAAAATACAATATTTCTCTAAATTTCTAGGGAGGATCTTCCTTGTTTACTGTGCATTGCATGTTCTTCAGTGTTCCCTCTGTACACAATCTCACATGCTCTCGCCACTAAAGCACATATGTCAGTTTGTAGAATGTGAGTGACTGCACACTGAGGACAGTGTGCAAATCCTTGTCCATTGGTCAAGAAAAAGCTATTTTATGTACTGTTACCAGTCAGTTTTGTTTGATTGTGTGTGCGTGTGTGTTCTTACATGGCTTCTTGGGTGGCAGAGCCAGCTGTGGGTTCAGGTATGGACTGTTGTCTGCATCTATCCGGCGCTTATACTTCTGTCTTCCACCACGAACCCTGTCCAGACGAACACCTGTGAGAAATAACAGAGAGAGGAAGTGTGTGTCAATACACAGTGTGATACTTGCTTGAAAACAAAACAAGGAGAGACTTCATCTTTTTTGACTTAACAACAAGGCAAGAAAAATAACAGAAATCGCACAGTATGTAAGAGGGATAGACAGAGAGCGGAGATGAAGGGAAAGAGGGGGAGAGATGAAAAAAAAAAACAGGGGCAGGTTACATATTGAGAACAAGCATGTAAAGAGAAGAGTTTAAGACAAAGAGATGTCGAATAAAAGACATGAAAGTGGATTGGAGGAGGGTCACGTATGAGGTCTGGGTGTTAAGTGCTGATAACTGTGCTGCTTCTGTGGTGTATGCATGTGAGTATGTGTGTGCATGTTATACATGCAGACACCTGCTAAAGTCACTTGCCTCTTTTATCGTACAACAAGATTAATTCATAACACACCACTTGTGTAAAAGGCTTGTCTCGTCTCTCTCTCTAGCTCTTTGACTTACTCTTTTCCTGTCTCTTGCCCAATTTCTGTCTCTCTGTTTCTCTCTCTCTCTCTCTCTGTCTCCTTAATTAATTGACACAAAGGAGCCCTAATTTAATTAGGCCTATCTCTCAGGGGATTGGATGTTACCGTGGTTACCACTTAAAGATGGATAAGGAAGACAGAGGTGTCATGTACCCTGGAGGAGGAGAGGAGAGGAGAGGAGGAACCTCTGAGGGCTGCGTAAATTTAAAAACTATCCCTAAGCTGAATATTTTGTACACACCTTTCATTAATAAACAAATCATTTCTAAGAGGGACTCATAATGCAGACGGGTCTGACTAGTCTCTCTCTTACTCCTTTTATATCGACAAGGAATTTTCAAGAGTTTCAAGAGTCACTTTTTCTACAAATAAATATTGATTACGTTTGACTCAACATTTTAACCTTTACCATGTTTCATTTACATTTAGTTTTGCTGATTTGATGTAATCAAGCATATCATTCTCAGGAAAATATCCACTGGCACTCAGGAAGATAGTTTTATATTTCTGGCAGCAGCAACAGTGGTGCCATCTGAATTAATACAAGAGAAATGGGAAGTCAGAGCACCACCGAAACCAAAATCTTCATCAACAGAGATCCAGGGAAAAAACTGACACTGATACCTGAGTCATCTGATAAGTGAATTAAAAGCCACAGCAGCCACAACTAAACATGTTGTATTTCTCTCCCTCTTTCAATTCTTGCCCTTTCTTTTCATAACATATCTCTTGTCTTTTCCTCAGCGTGCTTTCTTTCTTATTTCCTATATTTCCAGGGAAGGCACACATGATCATGAACTGGTTACAAGACTTGTTTTGATTTTCACCGCAATGGAGGAATTCTCAACTGGCACCTGTCATGTTAGAGGGTAAAAAGGAGTGAGAAAGGAAGACAGAAAAAAGACGTAGGTTATGAAGGAAAAGAAAAAAAGATAATGTAGCCAGAGGGAAAGTGATAAGCACTGAAAGGGAGAGAAGAACTGAACATCTCTTGATCCCCTACTGCTTCCCACACCATGAGTAGGAAACAGTTTAGTTTTATAGGGCTGATTTGTTCTGTTTTCTCTCTTTCTGTGTCTGAGATCAGTTTTACCACCTCCAACTCTGTCCCAGTGTCACTCTCTCCTTACTCCCCCTGTCCTGCAGTTCTTGCTCTCCATCCCCCATATTTCTTGTATTAGTGGCAATGTGCAAATGGAATAGTTTTGGACACCCGAAGGGAGGTTGAATTGGGTCTAGGAGGATAAGAACCTTAGCCCCCCTCACTATAAAAGTAAAACTACAAAACACTCACAAGTGTTTTATTAAGACATTATTGTGTGTGTGTAAAAAAAGGAAACAAGTGAGAATGTAGAGAGAAAGAATTTTTAGCCATAATCCAGTAAAGATGACTTTCTTAGCTAAACTACCACAACTAATCCAAAAGAGATACACATGGAAGCAGGCAAACACACTGACACACACACGCATAAGTTGCTGAATAATGGAATTACTGGAAAACTAATTTTGGCTCCTGGTTTTTATGCTTGCTGTTATTGAAGATTTATATCTAATTGCAAATGTTTAAGTTAGGAAGCAGCTGGCTGGTTTGGCTGGCTTGGCTGATAAGTCCCTGAATGAGTGTCAGACAGCTGCAGAGCAATCTGAAGGTTTGAACAACAGTATGCAAAGAGATCAGTTTCAAAATGCGCTGGCACTAAGCAGTTACTGAAAATTATTTAGATATAATCTCATATGTTTAAAATACCGTAATATGACATGAGACAAAAAACAACACTAATACAGTCTCTGATAAAATGGATTTAAAATGTTAAGAATTTGATTCAAATGTACAAACAGAGGGAAAAAGAGGAAGAGAGGGGCAAAGATAGCAAGAGAGCAAGAGACAGATTTGCTCACACATTGAGATTTAAATCCTCTGGAAAATGTGCTCACCATGTTTGAGACAACACACCTAAGAGATTTAACAGGAAGACTTTTGTTTTGGCAGCAAAAAGAAAAAATGACGAGGAATATTTCTGTGCATTCCCTGGCATTTGTACATGTGATTCCCTGTTTCATCTGTGTTTAGTACACATGTAAACTTTGATGGTCGCTTTTATTCAAAGCATTTTACAGTGGCATGAGTATACTCATTCTTTTTTCTACGAGGGACATTTAGAAACCTCTAACTAGCCCAGGCAGCATTCAGCCCAGTGAACTGGGCATGACATGCATCTGTGTGTGTGTGTGTTTGTGTGTGTGCTTGAGACAGAGATAGGTAGACAGAAGGGCTGACAGTCCAGGTACAGTGGGGGGGCCAGTGTCAGCAAACGGTCAAGAAACTCTTAACTCCAGGGGGTACAAACCCACTCACACACCCGCTCTGTGCCTTCTCTCTCACACATACATTCTACTACAAGACGGAGCGAGACTGATAGAAAGCAGAAACAGAGTTGGAAAAGGCAGAGTACAGGAGAAGTGAGGAAAAAGGTATACAGATACAGACTGAATGAAACAAATGGTTTGAACAAAGGAAGAAACACAAGTGTAGTGTCTCTGTGCACCAATGTCTGTACTGTAGCCTGTCTGTTACGACTTCACCCCCTGTGAAGATCTGCAATCACACACCTGCTTTGATCCACTTATGAGGAAAAATTCTCACACAAAATAAATGCAGTATGTAAAACATGCATGGTACCATTAAACATTTTTTAATTGGCCTTTCACTGCTCCCATTATATATAATTGCCAGGAATTCTGAAAGCTTAAAGGTATACTATGCAGGATTTTCCTAAAACAATTTGTAGACTCTCTGGGGTCACGGTTCTGCACAATTTTGGTACAGCAGGAAATAATAGAAAGGTTACTGAAACAGTTTAGTTGTGCTGCAGTGGAAAAAGAAAAAAAGCTTTCTGTTTCCTGCAAGGAGTCAGAAAAGCTGCTGACAGCTGTTTTATGCTGATTTATGGTCTAACTGTATATAAAGTAGTTGAAGCTAGCTCCATCTCCAGCAGCTAAAACTGTAGCATGCTGCTCATACACTGATGCTTCAGTATTAATAATCTAATGACGTCATATATAATAATATATCAGAGGGACCAAATCACTACTTATATTTTCATACTTTTAAACTACATTTTTCTCTCTCAGAACTGGTTCTTATGACGTGCTGTCTGACCTCGTCAGAAATCAAATGTGTTTATCGTTGTTCTGAATGGCTTCACTCAAAGGTGGAGTGAAAAGCCGTCTGTCACAGAGAGGGGAGGGGGACGAGGAGATGTGGTATCGATTCACTACAGAGATAACAAAGCATATTTTAATAATAGTGTTGCACTCGGTCAGTGTTATGGGTCTCTCGTTTGTCATTCTGACAGCATCAACACTACAGGGTAACCAGGCTACCTTGGCTTAGCCGGCTAGCATACACCCATGGGCATGCTACAGCTAAGTGGTGCGCTGGCAAAATGTTCTGGGTGGAACTCGCGCCCGAGAATCATTGTTCCATTGTTCCGCACATTCAATCAATGTTCCGCAGTGAATTATTAAACTATAATTGTTTAGGTCACGGAGTGTATTCTTCGTACAACCGCGTGCACCGAACCGTAACGTCTGTACTGTGACAGTTTGTGACAAATACACGTACCGTTACACCCCTAATAATCCCTCCCAATCATTGCTCATGACCCACTAACAGTGTATGTCAGTGTATTTACCTGCAGAGACCCTGTCCTCTGCCTGTATTTTCTTATTAGTTTGCTGTGTTTGGGACGCTTCTGGGCGTCAACCTTTGGGCAGTGGGTGTGTAGCCTCCAGTCAATAACAGTGTGCAGGTGTGAGGTCGGGACTCGTAGTGTAGTGACCAGGTTACATCGCTGTTTCTGTACCCTTCTGCAAGGTTGTGCGTATTTATCTGATTCACGGCTTTGTTCCTGCCAGCGCTGCTTGCTCTCTTCATTCAATCTCTAGCTCGCTCGATCACCACTGCTCTCTCTCTCTCTCTTGCTCTGCTCTCAGCTCGCTTGTTGATCCGGGGAGGAGAGGCCAACTTTGAATGCTGTGTTTACAAACACCCACTGACAAATCCTCTATAGTATACCTTTAAACTGTGTCTGCAATGTTGAAAGAGAAAACCCTTTGCCTGATTTGAGCTGTAAAGCGTTGAGCCTTTGTGCCATAAAGTCATAGAGGAGATTGTCAAAGTAAATTACAACATTGAGACTGGTACATGCTGACAGCAATCTCAGTGAAAGTCTTGTCTACTCATTAACATGAATTTAATGATGATTATGATGATGATTAAAAGATTCTGCATATACCAACTTTAAAGAAGCAGACTGTCTATCACAAAAAGCTACATCCTTGTTGTCTACTTTGTGTCTCTTTTGTGTTCAAACACAAATATACACACACTTTCTGCTACATGCCCACTTTTTCTCTAGCACACACAAACTCCCACATGCAGATTCTCATTTTTTCCTCTCTTTTCCTTATACCTAAAAGACCCAGTGCTGTGCTGAGCTCACTTCATAAAGAGCCCTCTCTAACTACCTCATCTATTTTCCACCAAATTAACTCTCTCTCAGCACTGATTAATGATCAAATCTAAATGAATCAAATTAAAAATTGAAAATTATATTTCCAAAGCCCACAAAAAAGAGACAGGAGGAGGCTAGGGGGAGAGTGAGAGTGCTCTACCTCCTCTTAACAAATGAGCCTTCAAATCATAAAGAATGGGCAGGAGAGGAGAGGAGAAGAGAGGAGAGGAGAAGAGAGGAGAGCAAAGGAGAGCAGAGGAGAGGAGAAATGGAAGGATGGGGGGGATTAAAAATATAAAGAGGAAAAAAGGCAAGGGAAGAACAGAATAATTGCAGAGTGAATGGGGAAGAAATGGAGAGAAATGGAAAGAAATAAAATTTAGATAAAATATGATAAAAAGCATTAAAGGAAGATTATGATATAAGAAAGTGTAGAAAAAGAGAACAGAGGAGAAAAGAGTAGAGCGTAGGTTGTGAAATGAGAGGAGAAGGGACGGAAGGGGGTAATGGATGGCCTAGTAAACAAAAGAAGAAAGGAGAATGAGGGGAAAAAATGAAATGAGAGAGAAAAGGAAAGATGAAGTGAGGGCGAATGAAGGAAATGAGATATGAACAGAATAATGAGAGAAAAGGAAGGGGTCTGTGAAGAAAAGGATACATCCGGAGGTCTAGACTTTGTGCAGCTTTAATTATTATGTCAACACCTCTACTTAGTCCACAGCTTCCACCTCTGCGCACTCACATACACACACCCACAAAAATAGAATAAACAGAATAAACTGTGTTTGATACCATGTAGTGAAATTTTAAGTAACAACATTTTTACCACTTTAAAACACTGTACACACAGTAAAGAATGCACACACACACACACACACACACACAGTGACAGTGATGAAGGTGAATCATTCCTATCGTGGGAATATAGCTGTCTGTCAATAGTACGACCTGCACTGATCACATCAGCATAGATTTTACACTGCACCGGCGTCACTCTGTGTCAGTGTGTGTGTGTGTGTGTGTGTGTGTGTGTTTGAACAGTTGAGGGATTGAGAGTGGAATGCCTTTGACACCTAAGTGCTTTTGAAGAGAGAACGGGGGGTGAAGAACAAATGGAAAGAGTGAGAAAGACAGAGAAAGACAGAGGAGAGGAAAAGGGAAAAGAAGATGGAGAGGACAAGACAAAATGGATTGATTTCAGATGACCAATGATATGATAAGAGAAGGACCAAAGAAGAGCGAGGGTGGGTGCAAACAAGAGTGAGGGAGAGAGTGGAGAGAGACAAAGAGAGAGACAAAAAAGCACAAGAGGAAGAGAGCATTTGTAGATGAAGAAGAGTAAACAGAGAGAGGGAGAGGAAAAAAGAAGAGAGTACTTTTATGGTAATTGAAGTTGTAACGGTTGAAATCTCTCTCCCACCTTAGACCAGGTTATCACCTTATGTTTCTGTATGAATGTGTGTGTGTGTGTGTGTGTGTGTGTGTTCAACCGCAGTGTTGATGTAATAACATAAAGGGTTTTCCTATGTGGGTTTTAGGACTGATGGGTGAGTATATTGGGCAAGACAACAAACCCATTTGAATCAAATGTATGTGTGTGCTCATCTATGAGTCTACTGCAAGTGAGTAAGAAGAAGAATTAAATTAGGGAGAAAAACATAAACATATGTTCATATCTTTTACATGTAGTGCATACATAGCTAAGGGAACACAGAATATTAGTTTCTTATTTACAGGAAGTGGTTCATTCAGGATGTTAAGATATCAAAACAGTGTCAGAATGAAGAAGATGTCATTTGTATTTGCATTAGCAGTATGAGTGTTGTTCTTTTAAGCTTGTAAAAGTGAGAGTTTAAGGAAAGAAATCAAAATAAAGAGAGCATAAGAGAGGGCTGGAGGGGAGGTTAAGAGGAAGGTGTGTGTAGTGTCATGCAGTGACGCTTGTTTAGACCAGAACAGATCAGAACAGCACTGCCTGAGGCAGCGGGCAGGTGGCTGTCACTGGTGTGTGAATATGTGTGTGTTTGTGTGAATGTGGGCATGTGTGTGAGTCAGTGTGAGGTCCCTTAAAAAAAATGTTGCCTTTTCCACATTAATGGCCATTTTCCTTTTAAGACCGTGTTTATGAAATATATTGATTCATCTGCATCTATCTGATCCACATTTACTGTGCATCTAAATTTTCCTACAGAGCTCAGGAAATCATAGCAGACTTAAGGCTTTTTATTTTCTTCCATGTTTACAGAAATATTGCCAAGATGAGCTGATGACAAAGGACAAAGACAGCTTTCTCAGGATTAATCCAGTGTTGAAAAAATACTACTCTTGTGAATGTTTTTTGCTAAAATCAGAAAGTCTTGTCAATTATTATTTTAGCTCATTTGATAGAAATGGAACTAATTCATATTTATATTGCTGGGATATTTCCAAGTGGAGTTTGCTTGACAGTTTGATGAAAACACAGTTATTGTGACATGTCACATACAACAGAAAAAATGGCTAGATCTGGCTATTCCCAAAGAGGTTGATTAGGGCATTTAGCTTCTAAAACCCCAATATCTATCCCCCCTCCCCCTCCAGTCCCATCCGCGGTACTTTGATGTGTCTGGATGTGGTTTCTTCCTGCTTCCTCTCCTCTCCTCACCTCTCCAGAAAAACAGAAACAAAGTGTATGTGAGAGAGAGCGGACCACTTAGGCAGATCTCTGGTCACAGTATTTCCATTATCGCTCCTTTCTAGCTGGGATGCAACCAGATGCCAGTCACACACACCAACACTCACACACACTTACTCGGGACAGACGCTACAGGGCCAGATTTAGCTACAAGTTTCCCATGGGGAAACACCAGACGCCACCAGTTGTCTGGCGCTCCCCTCCTCTATTTCCCCGTCCTCTCCTCTTGTCTCCTCTCCTCATCACTCTGGTCCTCTCCTTATCACACGCTTAATCCTCCTCTCCTCTGTTCCTTCCTCTATTCTCCTTTACTATACTATTACCTAGCATTTATTTCATATACTACTTTACCTTTACAATAACTGACATCTGTGTCTCCTTCATGAGAGACAAATAGTCTTTGTGGGTTTTATATGTAAACATGTGTGTTGGCCAGTCTTCTTGATTGTGGTGTGTATGACTGAATGTGTGTGCAGCAGCGAGACTGGGTAGCACTAGTCAGGATCGTTGAGCTATGAGGAGAGTTATGACGCACACCACCAGCTGTATACAGACACCAAACACACACAAGCACTGACACTCACACAGACTGGGGCCTTCCACCCGATCTCACTCATTAGGTCTTAGAGGCCTTAGGGAGCACGGCCAAAGTTGGCATGAGCTGTGTGTGTGTGTGTGTGTGTGTGTGTGTGTGTGTGCATGTGTGGGGCAATGTGCCAAGGTTTATATTTGCAGTCGGTGGACT
The DNA here is from genome assembly GCF_910596095.1 of Thunnus maccoyii. Lineage (NCBI taxonomy): Eukaryota > Metazoa > Chordata > Actinopteri > Scombriformes > Scombridae > Thunnus > Thunnus maccoyii. Next base: position 16,171,473 of record NC_056533.1, on the reverse strand, counting down.
TGTCTCTCTAGTAGTCTACCATCTGAATCCAGCTGGCCGTATACGGCTTTATAGAGATGGAGGCTTTGGTCTTGGACTCAACCCATTCTGTCTGTTTAACTACGATTCATCAGACGTGCTATCATCAAAGCTGCCATGTTGTAAAGGAGCAAATCTGTCAATATGACCATATGTACAGTATACTGACTATCGCTGGCTCCTGGATTCTGTGTCTCTGCCAAAGCCTTTCATGTTCAAATGTCTGATCTGTGCTTTGTATTCAGTTCATGACAATTCTACGCATTACTTCTGATGTTGAATGTATTATGTCGGTCTTGCCTCGCCATTTTTGTATACATTTGTATAAACTGTCACAGCTACAGTGTTATTACTAAGGGTGTAATGGTACACAAAATTCACTGTTCAGTATGTACCTCGGTTTTGGGGTCATGGTTCTGTACAATTTCAGTACAACAGGAAAAAAAGAAAGGTAGAAAATAATATTTTGGTTTTTTATATTGAAAAATGTAAACATCCAACAATGGCTCATTGGCCAAAACTATTAATGAGACAGTTTAGTTGTGCTGCAGTGGAAAAAGAAAACTTTTCTGTTTCTTGAAAGGAGTCAGGAAAGCTGCTGACAGCTGCTTTATGCTGATTTATGGTCTAACTGTAAATAAAGTGGTTGAAGCTAGCTCCACCTCCAGCAGCTACAACAGTAACATGCTGCTCTAACACTGATGCTTCAATATTAATAATCTAATGATGTCACATATAATAATATATCAGTCACAAGGACCAAACCACTACTTTTACTGAAATATTTTTTAATTACATTTTGCTCTCTCAGAACTAGCTCTTCTCACGTGCTGTCTGACCTCGTCAGAAGTCAAATGTGTTTATCGTTGTTCTGAACGGCTTCACTCAAAGGTGGAGTGAAAAGCCGGCAGTCACAGAGAGGGGAGGGGGACGAGGAGATGCAGTATTGTTTCACTACGGAGATAACGGAGCATATTTTAATAATAGTGTTGCAGTCAGTCAGTGTTATGGGTCTCTTGTTTGTCTTTCTGATGGCAGCAACACCACGGGATAATCTGGCTACCTTGGCTAAGCTGGCTAGCATACACCCATGTAGAAGGGTCTATCTGCAGTCTTGCAGACCTACACGACACACTCACTTTACTACACTACACTTTACCCCCCATGTCCCGTTACACCCGTCATTATTACCGCGTGCTTTTTTACAGATTTATAAAACTTAGACAAAAAATAAATACACCAAATAAAATAAAAATTTATTTCTGAGGTCAGCATGTGTTAAAAACCTCTTTTAGCCGTCTCCTGTTTCATTATTTTCCATCTAAGCTTTTACCTGAAATTATACCCCGGTCCCCCCCTTCTCTCTGGGCAGATTTAAGCCCCGCCCCTGCGACCTTTCAGTCTTCAGCTGACGCATCATTATGACCTCATTAAAAATGGACAGACAGCCATTGCCAGAGGGGAAGTTCTCATAATATAGTCAAGCCTTTTAATTGCCTTGCTCCAGAAATTAGCTGTTACATATTGGTGGGTGGTGTGCCCCATGTTCGTTCCTTCCTTTACTTTATCCCCCGCTTCTTTATTCCTCTTCACATTTTTTGTTGAGAAACATCCAATGTTCCACACATACAGGTTTGTGTGTGCGTTTGTATTCACATGATTGTGTGTGTTTAAGAGAACATGTAAGGAAACAGCTCCACTCTGAGTTGGTTTACTGACCCTCTGGCCTCTTGGTCTCCCCTCTCTCTCTGTCACACACACACACACACACACACACACACACACACACTTCCTTGCTGCCTCACTTGCTCTTCATCTCACCCTCTCTGTCTCCCACGGCGACAAAGCTAATTTGAGGCAGATCTTGCCCTGAGGGGTAAACTACAGCATCTACACACACACACACACACACACACACACACACACACACACACACACACAAGCTGCATGTCCTCCACCCCACTCCCATTCCACCGTTACCACTTTATCTTCACCTTTCTCCCGTGAGCTAGCCCCTGACAACTGCAGTTAGCTCTGAAGCTAACTGATCCAGCCACTTATCATTATCATCTATGCAACTCTGCTGCAACGATGCTCACAGCCAGAAGGGCAGCATAAAACACAGTAGGTGAAGTTCCTAAATGAGTGTTTGTCGTGTGTGTGAGGAAGTGTTCCTCTGGTGTGATAACATCTTTTACCAGGTTGTAACAATGTGCTACACTGTACACTGGTCTTTCATCTCATGACAAAGACGTACATTATTATTACTCCACTGTAAAATATTGTTGAACAAGACCTCACCTCATTTGCTAACAAAAGACAAATATTTTCGAGGATGAAATACAACACAAAGTTGCCTAAGATAGTCAAAACTTGTCTTTTAAAAAGACTGTCAGCATCAGATAAATCATGGTAATTGTTTTGACACTTTAAGTCATGGACTGGCAAATTGAATAGTTTCCAGACTCTATCTTATTCTATATTTCAGAATTAAATTTGCAGTAGATTCGATTTTTTTTTATGGATAATATTTCAATAAACTTTTTTCAGTGAATTTTCCTGCAATTTCATTTGACACCAGTACATTATAATAGGTTTGTTCAATTTTAGAAGAATAATTGAAGAAGGATGTCTAAAGAGAAATTTACCTGCAGCATGCAGTAGTTCTTAAAATGAATGAAAACTAAAACATATTATAAACAAATACCGCCAGTAGAATAAAGCAAGGGTGAGGGAATACATTTAGCTCCTTTTTATAGTTGTTGATCTTTTTCAAACTTCCCATGGGTTGAAAAAGAGTGAAAATGAGGAAATATAAGAAAATGGATGTGTCAATTTTCCAAATGACCCTTATTCATATGTAGAGCGGGACCCCCTGTATTAAATTCACACCCAGCACAACAAATGGGGTGGTGGTGGTCTGTCAGGTTGATGTATATATATGTAGGCCTTGGTGTGTGTGTGTGTGTGTGTGTGCGCGTGATATATGTGTGTGGAGCAGTGAAGCAGCGGCAACAAAAGGCAGCTATTTGTTTGCCTGTTCAGGACAGAAGGCAAACACATATCCCTCAGATATATATCCACACAAATACAGTAAATTCCTCCATAATAAAACAAGAGGTTTGATAATTTGCTGTTAAGAACGAGTGTGTAAGTTTGGTTCTCTAATTGGTTTAGTGGGCAAACCACATCCTTAGTATCCTTCAGGCATCCTTAAAATCCACAGCATAAAAACCTCTCTCTGTTCGTCATTCCCTTTCAATCATTGCTAAGCAAAATCTCAGTAAAATATATTATACTGTATATTATATCAAACTATTGCATGACAAAGGAAATGATGAATAAAAATATTTCCCTTGCAAGTGACAGCTTTGTTTGGAATTTATGGACATGTGGGTAATGTGGTTTCAGTGTCCAGTAGGACGATGTATTCTGAGCTGTGTGAACTGTGAGACAATTGGAGCTGCCGATAATACATGTGCTTACACGTGTGTGTGTGTGTGTATTTGTGGCCACACACACATACACGAGACAAAACAGGAGATGAGACATGGGTTCTGCCTATGTCAGATCAACCGGGAGAACAAACGCTACGACAGCAGCTTGTTGGGAACGTGTGTGTGTGTGTGTGTGCAAAAAAAGAGAGGGAGAGAAAGACAGAGAGGATCGAGAGAGAAAGAGAGACATGAGCATGGGTTTGCAGTGAAGTGAAACTCGGGCTTTTGGAGGCAGTGATGGGTCTCAATATATCTGTGTATTTTATGTGAGTGTTTCTGAGTGTGTTTGAAGCTCTGAGGCACATGGTGAAAGTTTTGTTAATATTATCTTCCCTTTTATGACATTTTGTTGTTTGTAGAAGTGACAGAAAGAATATTTTAAAGACAGGGACAAGCTCCAGCTCAGTTGAGATGGCATGATAAAAAAATTTCAGGCACCTGATTTTTAGTTGTTGTTGTTTTGTTTTTTTCATTTTAGCCTTTTTACTACAATTTTAAGTTTCAGTCACAATTTCCATCATTATGTTATTGAAAGTTTGATGTACTTTTAGAGAAAATTAAATAAAGACAACTTTTACATAGTTTTTTGTTTGCAAAGACATGTTTTTATGGATAATTTCAGTTTTGTCATGGAAAAAACAATCATAAAATATTTTTTGCAATAGATTTTGCAGATTAAATTAATGCTGAATGTGTTTTTTTTTATTCAGAGCCACGCTTTAAAATGTGACATTAACCATGTAATGTTCTCAACCCATAAAGCATTTGTATTAACACCATATTATCAACACTGCAATGGTTTTGTTATCCACTAAAACCATCTACTGCAAACTGTGATAGTCCTCACATAATGATGGTTAAAATCTGCTGGTATGTACGAGATGCTGCCAACAGGATGAAGAGAACAGTGAGTGGAGAGGAGAACGGACGGATGAAAGGCATGAGAGAAGCAACAGAAACAGTACAATAATACTGAGTGGGAGAACTGGAGGGAGAAATGAAGACAGGAATGGATGGAGGGAGGGCTGGCATGCGTCGGCAAAGGCACGCTCCCTGACCACTGTAAGGAAGGGGGCGTAGGCCAGGTCTCCCATCAATTACAACCTTGACCCTCCTCTCTTCTCCTTTCTCTCTCACACACTTTCTGCTTCATTCAACCATCCTCCCCCTGCCTCTCATCCTCCCCTGGTCCCTCTCCTCTGCTCCTATAAATCAATCTCTTCTACCTACCTTCTTCTCCTCCCCCTAGCTTTCTCCCACCTTCCCCCTCCCACTATCCCTGTTTCTTAGCCTCTCTCTCTCTCTCTCTCTCTCTATCGGCCCTCCTCTTCATCCCTTGCCACTCCTCTCTCTCCTTTCATCGTTGGAAGTGCAGTGGGAGTAGAAAGGTCAGAGGTGGGAAGACGAGAGGGAGAGAAAGAGGCAGAGGCAAGGAGGGAGTGTGAAAATGAGAAAGTGAGTGTATTTAATCAAAGTGGTGTGGGGGCAGATAATATCTTGGGGATTTTTTTGTTGTTTTTTTTGACGTTTCTTCACCGCCGTAGTACTGCTGATTCATGCTTAAGCAACAGAATTGGAAAATGGGTCAAAATTATCCTGTTATTTCTATTTGTACCTAATTTTAGTAAAACAAGGACATAGCCGATGTCTGGAAGTGTCTGTGTCTCCTTGTGTGTGTGTGTGTTCATTCAGAAACTATTGTATGAGACTTGTGTATGTGGAGGTGAAAGGTGAACATACACAGGGAGAGAAGAGAAGAATGTAGCTCAATGCTAAGTGTAAAACAGACAAGAGATAAAGAGAGCCATGAATAAATTCAGAGATGTTGAAAAAACAGCAGAAAGTGAGACATAAAGAAGAGGCGTATAATACAAATAGAAATAGATAATGACATACTTTAAAAGGAGTATTAAGAATTTCTTAGTGAAGTGTTACATGTAGCACTGTTAAATATAAATAAATCATTTCATACCTTGGTGTATCTTGGTACACTGAATAGACTGCTGCCTTGTATTTGTGGCATTTTTGGTTTCTCAAAATAAAGACCACATTTCCCCTAAACCCCATAGCTTCCTGTCCCAAAATGCTACATGTAGCACAGCTAACAGAGGAAGATAAGGAAGAGACCTTTTCCCTTACCCTCCCTCAGCATGCCCACAGTCAGACACTTCATGAAGCGGCAGGCCTGGCACGACTTGCGTCTCCTCTTGGTGATCTCACACTCGTTGGTGGCTGGACAGCTGTACTCAATGTTGCCTGTGGCATGTAGACATGTTGGAGGAACACAGAAGGAAAGATTTCATTTCAGAAAGAAACCTCTACAGATAGACAATCTGTAGTCAATATGTCCTGCTGCACATAGACGTAGGAAAACAACATAAATAAATGTTTGAATTTCTATTGACTAGACAGACATAGAATGCAAGAAAAAAATTCTGAAATACTGTAGTGGATAGACACAGTAGTTATACACATATAAGGAGATAATCCAGGAATTTATGAACATTGACCCCAACACTGTTACGTTGATCCTGACTTTTGATCTTCAGATGCCGCTTTGTTGGCATAGTGACCATATATAGAGCAAGCACTGAGCTCAAATCCTTTAATATTCCTTTGTTAAATTACCAATTTGTTTAAGAAACTGGTAAAAAAAAACAACTATGTGTTTGTGACATGTCTATTAAGATGATGTGTGTGTCTTACATGGGAACATACTGTATGTGTAGATGTCATGGCTAGAGCAAGCCGAGGTTGCGTGACTTGGTGACACTCTTGTGCAGAGCTGAGACTAAGATTATTAGCTGATGTAAGTCTATTAACTTCACAACCCTGGCCGACGACAAAACCAGAATTGTGTGAGAGGCTAATACCACTTTTACCTTTTGACTGCCTCACTATCTCTTCTCTTCACACTGCAGGTAACTTCTGCAGCTAATGTCTAACCATCTCTTGTGTCTTCTGTTTTCTTTATCTGTACCCTGTTTTATTCTGTTATTCACTCTCCTCCAGTTCTGCTCATCACCTCTGCTTAGTTATTTGTTTCCACCCAGTACAGAAGCAAAGCACAGTTATGGATTTGTTGGGCCCAATTGGCCTTTTACAAAATTAATAAAAAAAATTGTTCCTTTGTTTAGGAAAGTGAGCTGTGATGCGGTATAATTTAAAAATAGCTTTTCCCCCTGCTTCCTGTGCCCACCTGACGACTACAGTACCCCAGCAAGCTAATGCATCTCCCACTGAAACAGAGTAAACAGTGATTGCTATTGACTGCTGCTGTGGAGAGGATGTTTTCTCATTACTGGGCTGATTAAGGGGGCTAGTTAGCTTGGGAAAAGGCTAAATGCACAAACGCTTCTTAATGGGTAACAAGATGCTCATTAATTGGCCTTGTTAGTTAAAGTAAAGGCTAAACATGCTAAATGCTGGGAGACGCCTTACAGTCTAATGGACACTACTAATGGGACAAGTTAGCTTACATCCAACCTTAACATATGGATGGTACACTAGGAGCAGATTAATTCAGCAATTAAGAGGGACACTTACCTAGCACTAAGGCTAAATGTGCTAATAACACAGAATCTGTGCTGGTTAATGGGTAGTCAGTAATAGGGCTTGTTCGTGCAAGGCTAAACAGGCTAGCACTGCTAAGTGAAGACACTTATAGAACTGGTAGCACTAAGGCCAAATACATTAAACCCCCACTGTGAAAAAATAGAATAACTTATATAGATGGTGAGTGCTACTGTGGAATTAGGCATGAATATGTCATAATAATGCACACTATCAATGTTAATTAAACTGACACCTATGACAGAAATAACAATGTTTTGTATGTTGAATTTGCAGTACCTAAACTCAACAGTGATTAGTACCTCAACTAGAACTGCTACACTCTTTAATACTGACATGTTTGTACAAAAGGTGCTAGATGTTACGTACTGTACGTATTCAGGGAGAAGGTGGGATAGGCTTACATTAGGGGCTGATACAAAGGTGTGTTACCCGGCTGTATACTCTTTGTATGCTCAGACATAGACATAAGCATCCTTCTTCAGAGTGAGGGCACAGGGCAGGAATTAGAAAAGAAGGGTTAACACCAGAACGTCATAGCTCTGTGTGTGTGTGTCTGTGTCTTTCTTTCCACCTTTATGTGTCTTATTGTGCACTGGGGTGGGCTTAGATCAGAGTGGTTCTTGGCTGCTTCTATGTATAACCTGTGAGTTTGAATGTGTGTCTGTTGGTGTGAGTGAGGGGGGGGGGTGGGGATATATGAGGGCCTCAAATCCCCTGCAATCTCCTTTGAGATGTGTGTGTATGTCCACCTGCTGCATAACAATTGACCACTATTGTACAGACTGTGTAATATGAATGTTTGTGTGTCTGTAGCTGGCCGAACTCCATACTTTGTGCTTTGTCTGACTCTCCTGACGTTACGCCTCTAACTTCCTCTTGAAATAAACTCAGTCACTCCCTCTCATTCTGCTTCTTTTTTTGATAGCTGGGTCTTTACTAGTTAATTTAACTGGAGGGCAACAGAACATATCGAGAGAGGGAGACATACTGATGACAATGCAACAAGGGTCCTGGCCAGATTTGAATATAACACACTGCATTGCTCTTAACCTTAATTCAATATCAAAGTATTTGCAAACATTTAGGAATTTAGTAATTTGATTATTTTCTTTATGGCTGCATGAAACAAGAGGACCTAAACTCACCTTTTTCTTTACCTAACACAACTCTCACATACCCTCACTTGTTTGATCGTCACACCTATCGTACCATTCCTACCACACCTTTCACTGCTCTAATCCACCTTTCTTTTTCCCACTTGCTTTTTCTCTCTTCCCTTTTCATCGCCCTATCCCTCCCTCTCCCACACTTTGCCCTCCTCCTCACTCCCCTTTATCCCTCTCTCTCAATAAGGGAGTGATAGATGCAGGTTGTCAGGTGTCGCTGGACTGACGCCATAGAAACAGCAGCTGCCAGAGCCACTTCCTCCATGCTGCGACACACACATGCACTCCTATACACACATACACACACGCCGCTAATTCCTTCCTACATTTGTGTGCCCAGTCTACCCTCCTCCTTCTCCTCTCTTTCTCCCATTCCTCGTCTCAACTTATTGTTCATCCAAACAGGTGTATACTCCTCCTCTCCTCTCCTCTCTTCTCCTCTCCTCTCTTCTCCTCTCATCTCCTCTCATCTCCTCTCCTCTCCTCTCCTCCACCCCATGCTCTCCTCCCTGTCCAGCTGGAGGTGTTTTTTTGGTGATTACCTGCGGTTTTATTGGCTAATGGGTTGAAACATACCAATATGTCTGCCGCTGCCCATCTGAGGCTGGCCCTGCTTTCCAGCCAAGATACACACACTAACACACAACCACGCACAAACACAGGCATATGTGCACAGACGTACACATAAACCTGCACTCATTTACATGGATAAACACAAGCCCACACACAGACACACAGGCAAGCAGACATCCACACTGTCTGTGGATGAGTTTGGCTTGTGTGATAGCCAAAGATAATGTCATGACCCATTTGTTCCAGCAAATCCAATACTGCTCAGTCTGCTTCTAAACACACATTAACAGTAGTACTGTTGCTCAAACACTGATAAAAAAAACTTATATTTGTTAGATTTTCCCTTTAAATTCTAGTGTCCATTCAACCTTGGAATATTGCTTGTGTAAATGTATCATGAGTGGACTATTAGTAATTTCTTGATAAACATATAGAAACTTTTATGTAATTTTGACCAAGAACAGCTTCCCATTCTTTTTGCTCACCGAACTTGTTTATCATCACAACCTTTCGTGACAATGGCCCTGTGACTAGCTTTGTCAAAGCATTGACCCATAACCGATACCTCCTGCTCTCCTGATCTGCAACATGTCCACTAAGGAAGGATTACAAATAAAGAGAAAATGAGGGAGCAAGAGAGAGGGGGACAAAGCATTGGTTTAAATCTATTCAAGGTCATACTCCAAAGAGGCTCTACTGTCAACATGGCATCATACCTATATGTTTGCCGAGCTCTTGTATTTAATCTATAACTGTGTTCTCACCTATGTAACCTTTAACAAGCCCTCTAAATGAAATGAGACATCTGGAATTGGTCAACTATTAGACGGCGCAGCAATGACAGAGGAATTAGGGGTTAAACCTATACACAGAGTGATTACAAGGTCGTTTTGGTGTCCAGGTGTGAAGCTGCTTCTATGAGTTTGTGTTTGTGTGTGTGCGTGTCTCTTGCCTTTATCTGTGCATGTGTGTGCTCCAATCTCTTTGTCAGGATTGCACTGTGTCCTGATCTCATCCCATAATAAACACATACAGGTCATCTCTGGGTAGTGGTGACCATCTAGTGGATGTAAGACTTCCACCCCCCTACATCTCCCTGTTTCCCCCTCTCTCTCTGGGGCTTTACTGTGAAAGCTGCTTATCGGAGGCAAAAGAAAGCAGCGACAGATAGGTGGATGGATGGAAAGGCAGATAGATGAGTCCTGTCTGATATGACTGACTGACTCAATGGATCAATGATGGCTGGCTGGCTGGCTGACTGACTGGTAGCTGGGTTTTTTCCTGTAGCAGGCTGACTGACTGGAGTCCTGATGGCTGATTGATGGGGCCTATTAGTTATTACAAACCTCAACAAATCTTTAAAGATTATTACTGAAACACAAAGTCTTCAGAGGTTTCTTTTGCTGATTGACCTGAATACGTCAGAAGGACCTTTCCCCTGATTTCCCAGACATAAAAGTGCTTAATTGACCTATGGTTAATTGGTTATTAAAGGATAAGTCTGGTGATATTATTCATTTTTCTTATTGTCAACAAACCCTATGAAAAGAACAACAATAAATTGACCTAGACAACAAGTATTGCCTTTGTAGCCAAAAATACATCAATGAGCCACACGGTTGCACTGGGTGACATGTATTTTCATTATGAGGAACATGGGAACTGTAGTTTATTGAGTCAATCCCACATACACCGTCCTGCTGCTGTAAATACTTGTGAGTGCACCAAAGCCATGGCAGAAAATAGTTTGCAACAAATACACTATTTACTCCTGTTTGAGTAATGTTTCCTAAAAACTACAGTGCTTAGGTGTTTTAGTTGATTATCAATTATATATATCAGCCACAGACAGGCTGTGGAACTTGGACAGTATTGAGAGACTGATTAACACACTTCTGGTTTTGCTCCTATCCTGGGAATTGTTTACACTACCAAGTATATCACCACCCTTATCCTTTAATGTTGTTTGTTATAGAGGTAAACAGTGTGGTAGCTGCTTCAGCTGTGCTTGCTGTGAAAAGAAACATGTTAAACCACCATAAAACCCAATGACTTGTAAAATTTGTACAATTCCATACACCATATTTTGTATGATAATCCACATATTGTATAAATCATGTAAAAGTAAGAAGGTTGTTATATCGTTGGTGGACTAGTGAACAAACTGCTGTCTAACTGGTTTGCTTTATGGCTAATTGGCTGTTTGTAAGAATGACCTGTACTGTGTGTACAAGGGTAAATGAAGGATATAATGGTCGAGAGAGAGTCAAGTATTAATTGAATACCAACAAAATCGTGAGAATATGGTACAAATACCTGTGTACTTCCTGGACTACTCCTAACCCTAACAAGAGACGAGCGGATTACTGGACCTAAATCCTGGTACTCTTCTCATCATGTGGATTACTGCTCTATCCCTTCTCTCCTCTACCCCCTAATCTGAACTCCTGACCCCTAGACATGACCCCTGACCTTACTCTGACTCTATGTTATCACCTAGACAACAGGCTTATAGCTAACACTTTTCCTGTGAGGCATTAGAAGCTAGATCTGGGAATGCAAATACCACCTGGAAATTACTCGTTGCTGTTGTGAAGAAGAGGTCAAGGTTGAGGGTGAAAGGGGGGCGTGTCTGCGAGTTGGTGTGTGTGCCTGTAGCTGAATCGATGCTGGTATGAGAGCGTGCATATGTGCAGGCAAGACGGAAAGAGAAACGGCAGAGGTGGAGAGAAAAAATAGACTATGGTGGGTGTCCTGGTGGCTCACTTTGCAGAAACATGTACCACATAAAAATCTGGGTTCACATCTGGCCTGGGGCTTTTATCATATGTCCTGGATCTCTCCTTGTCTGTTCTTCATTGCCTCTCTTTGCTTTCAACTAAGGGCACAAAGGTCAAAAATGTGAGCACAAAAAGGAAATTCTGTATGTCAATGAAGAAGAGGTCAACATAATGGCTCAAGTGTAAGTGTCTGTGTGAGAGTGTATTTGGCATTTCACTTAAAAAAGACATAGTTTATGTTTAAGGTGCTATGTGTGCAGTATTTCGAGCCTTTTTAAGGAGACCATTTAGTTCAATTTGAAGAACACTACATCTTCACCGTTAACCTCTGACCTTGAGTCCTCCGCAGCCGACCCTGTAATGTGTTCTTTTGTTGTGCTGTGTTCATGACCTTTCATACACCTCTCTAGCTTAAAAAATGCTAAGTCAATTTTCTTCAGTCAGTTTAACACCAAAAAGCATGTAACAGCTCATTATGATGTCACAAAAGTATTAATTTATATAATTATACATATTAACATATATATTATTTTAAAAAGACAGAGACCCAAATCTTCACTTACACCAGTTTTGAAAAAGAAGAAAACAGATCCACTAAAGCTGAACTAATCCAAGAAGAGACAAATATGTGAAAGCAAACCTGTGATAGTGAACCTGACATAGCATGAAATACACACAGAGACAGAATTGTAGACAGACAAGAGATTATTACAGACAGAAAGTAAAAATGGAAGCCAACCTTGGATGGTGCGTTTGAAGAAGGCCTTGCAGGCCTCGCAGGATGCCACTCCATAGTGGTACCCTGACGCAATGTCCCCGCACACCAGACACAGCCTCTTGGGCATTGAATTCAACATGTACTCGCACTTAATCTGTGAATCTTCCCCAATAGTTGACGAACAGTCCTCATAGCGCTTTGATCCGGGGCCACCGGCAGGACCCAGGGGCCCTGCGTTGGAGCCATAAAGGCTCGGGGAGTCTAAGCCATTGGGGTGGCCGTTCATCGTGGACGAATAGGAGCCTGAGGCGTCACTGGAGCCACCAGGGGAGTGATGGTTTAGACTGTCAGTCAGGGAGGCAGGACTAGACGGCTCAGTCTTTATATAAGAGGACGGACAGTTGGACTCAAGGTGGCGCTCCTTACTGGACATTCTGCAGAGAAGCCTGAGGAAGGGAGACAGAAAAGAGAAGGAAGGGTTAGAGGAAAGGCAGAGCTAGAAGAGAGCAGGAAAGGATACAGTTACAGCGATGTTCAATCATATAAATACATTTTTGCTCTCTGGAACAGCAAGAAAATAGCAAAATGTTGCATTTGGGTTAACCCCAAATGGATTTATTCTGATTATAGCAATCATTTGTTCTGATGCTGTCGAATTTCCTCACTGTCACTTTCTATGATGGATTTATGCTTTTTCATAGCCTGGCAAGCTACAGACATGCACACACACAATCCATCCATCACATGATGTCATTGTTTGTTTCTTATTCTTTTTTTTAAGATAAATTATAGAGAGACATGTACAGAGAGAGAAAAGAAAACAGAAAAAAAGAGACAATTAAAGACAGACAAAAACTAGAAAAGACAAATATTGTGGCTCATTACGGGAACCCTGTGTACATGAGAGTAGCTGAGAGGCATCTACAGTACCACACAGTAACACAATCACATGCACATGCTTGGGGGCCGACGGTCATCCGTCACTCTCCAGTCAATAGCGGCTTGTTCTACATGAAGGTAATCAGTAAGCAGCCTCTTTGCTGCTCAATCATCCCAAAGACAGCCTCACACATATATGATGCTCACATACACACCCACACACGGAGAGACACACACTCATACATGCACATATTCAAGTACACAGTTTCAGAAGTTAGGAGAAGCCCTGCAAAACAAAACAAAAAACAAAATCTCTTTATGTATCAGTGTTGAACTGATAAATAAGAGTCTTATGTCCTTCTCTGTTGTTTCTCACTTCCTATATTCTGCTTCCCTTCCCTTCTCTCCTCTTCTGCTTTTCCTTATTCCTCTCCTTAAGGAGGCTGACTAGTGTCTTGTTAATGGCAGATGTAATTAACAGCTATCTTCTCTCTGTCCATATCTCTCCATCCTTCCCTTTGTCTACCTTACTATCTATCTGCCTGTCTCCCTATCACTTCCCATTCACTGCCATCTCTCTCTCTCTCTCTTCAGGCCCACTCTCTTTCTCTTTGCATTACCACTCTCTCTCCCTCTAACCTTGCCCTCCCTCCCTTCTCTCTCTTTTCATTGTTAAAGGCAGAAAGCACAAAAGGGGTTTTTAATTAAGGCAGGATGCTGCTAAACGAGGGGCTTCTAAAGTCCAGTCGGCCTGTAAAAGATCCCTGTTCTACAGGGACCCATAAAACACAGACAGCGCCTTGACGAAGAATGGAGAGCCGGTTGGGAGAGGGAAGGGTGGGGGAACAGGGAATGGATATAGACAAGGAAAACAGGTAGGCAGACAGACAGAAAGCCAAAGCAAGAGACAGACAGAATGGGAGAAGGAGGAGTTGGCTGTGATGAATGATGGTAGCCAAATGACAGACAGCAGTTTTGTTTGTTTAATTTTTAATTTGCACCAGAGCGTTAATGTGTTTGATGCCCAACAAGATGAGGCAAAGCTGCTTTTTTCATACAGATACTATGAGGCTAAATACTAATTTCTCAAAAATTCAGTGTTTTATTTTAAATCAACTTTTGCTTTCATAAGATGCCGTGACATTTACAGTGCACAATACTCTGGCCTTTCCCCCCCGTTTTCATCATATATTTTATTCCCTCCACCTCTTCTTCCCTCCCCTCCCTGCAAGTTCGTCTAATTCAGTGACTCCATTAATCGTGGCTTTGTGGTATTCACCAATGTCTATAAATCCATTTATCTGATTCTAAGGTAGGCCTTCATTTCAGAGTGAGAAACATGGTGAGAAAGGTTTGGATACAGATCAAGAAAGAGGAAGAGAGGTAAAAAAAAAAAAAAAAGGAATAAGAGAGTTGATAGAGGGATACAGAGGGAGAGACAGAAACATACAAGGTACCAGAATAAGTGACAAAGAGGTGAATGGAGGGACAGGAATAAATGTAAATGTTGGAAAGATTGATGGGATAAAGAGAGATCGCACAGGTTCGTCTAGTGAGTGGTGACAAAACACGTTGGTGACAGAAAAAGAGAGCAGACGCATTTAAGTAGATGATGTGATGGTGATGATTTAATCTCTCCTTTTTCACTCTTTATGCTCTTTTGTGTCCCCTCCCTTCTACTGTCAATCCCTCTGAGTACCATTAAGTGAAAGAGTTTAAGTGCCAAAAGATCTCAGCCGTTTTTTTTTTCCTTCTCTCTCTCTCAAATTCTCATCTATCTGGCTTTCTCTTTCCCTTTCTATTCCTCCTCTTTGCTCAGTGTCCCTCTCTTTTCCTCTATCATTTTCTCCCTCCCTCACATCTTTCCTCTGTGCTCTCTTTCTCTCTCACACACACACACACACACACACTCTGCTTATAAATGAAAAATAATGGCAGTCGAAGGGGGAGGAATAAAAAGAATAAAAAGAAGACATGCGTGCAGAGGAGAGGAGTAGAGGAAAGAAGATTAAGAAATCAGCCAGTGCACTGTGCCGAGTGAGAGGTTGAATGCATTTATGTATGTATGTTATCAGTATAATTATGGTGCTATGTAGCGACGGCTCAGTGCTGAAAGAGCAGTCTTATTGTGCCTGTCTGCTCTTCAGATGAGTGTGGAGAGAGAAGGAAGGGGTTGGGTCTCTTTTTTTTTTTTATCAATTCTTTATGTTTTTAAGTGTTTAAAAAGATTTATATAAAGAGGAAAAGGCTTGAGCTGTGTGCTTAAGACGTGAGCTATGTGTTATGAGATGATTACAGTAAAACACAAAGAAAAGCAGTAATCAGATTTTAGTATTAGCTGTTTTGCTTGATTCTGTCAGAAAGGGTTTTGAATTTCATTTTCTTCTCTTTTTGGGTTCTCAAATTATTATAAATTGCCATACTAATCTTATCATTTTTCTTTCTTTTACTGGATTTTTCAAAAAATAAGCCTTTCTTTTATTCAATATTTAGATGAATTGCGTAATTTCAAAAAGAAATTCCACGTAATGTCTAGATGGCAGCTACATTTTGGCTTTACATACAAAAAAAGACTTACCGGTGGACACTTTCTTCCAAAATGTAATTTTTCTGGAGTGACAGAAAGTTTTCTCTTCAGCCATTTAAGACTTCATTGTAAATCAGAGTGAGGTCTGACAGTTGATAGATGAAGGTTTATATTTTTAGGATTAGTGTCCAAAATAAAATTGACCACACACAGTGTATTCATGATGTCAACTAGATATGTGACTGTTTCCGACAGCCAAAGCAAGGGGACAAAAGGGGCTGCAGTTTAGTTCCTGCGGACATCAAATATTCAGCAGGCCTATTTACCTGTCCCTTACTAAGGGAGAACATGCACGCACGCACACACACACACACACACACACACACACACACACACACGGGCAAACCAAAAAGATTACCACCTTCCCTTGTCTCCATTTCCAGGTCGATCCCTGTCATTTTCTCTTTCTCTCCGTTCCTATTTCTTTTTTTCATTTCTCACTTCTTGAAGGAAAACGTGGCACTCATGAAAGACAGATAACAATGTGGATCCATGGAAAGAGATAGAATAGAATAAAGTCCACCAAAAAAAGAAAGAAAGGAAGGAAGGCTAAAGCCAGAAAAGGAAAGGAGTGTTTTTTTTGGAGGAAGGTGGGCCCCTTTAGTATGACAAGCTGTCATTAGAGTGGTGGGCTGATGCAGCTCCCTGACAACTGGCAGGGACAAACATACAATCATCGTATTAGGCCAACTACTCTCGGCCTCACTCTGTGTCACTGTGATGTTCACTTGTGCTCCCTCAGTCCGTGTTTCTGTGCACACTCGCAATCTTTTATTACATACAATCTTTGTACGACTGCCTCGCTAGATGGCAGCCATAAACACAAACTCATCCGCAAACAACTCCAAACAGATTTTGCCCCCCGTACATTAGAGAGAAGAGAAGAGAGGAGAGAAGAGGAGAAGAGAAGTCATCACTGAAACAGAGAGTAGCTTTGAATTGAATAGGAGCTCACAACGGGCAGTTTGGGTTTCATTTTATCATTCACCTTTCACTTCCGAACCAGAGATTAGATAACATTCAGTTGACATGTTTCCAGAGCACAACAATTGCTGTACATCAGTGAGAAAAAATGTTATCATAGCAAATAAAAATGATTTTTATGTGAAGAGGATTAAAGTTTTTTAGTTAAATTCTAATCTGAAACATTTTGTTTTACCAATAATTTTAAGTAAATTTTGTAAATAAACAGGGTACAAAATGCATTGACTACATCTTGACAAACATAAGAAGAGAACCTAAGCAGGAGGAGAGAAAAAAAAAACAGAGAGGAAAGAGAAGTGGTAGCAATAGAGACAGAGAAGGAAGAAGTGCTGACAATGTAGCCACCACGGGTTGGCTAATACCTTTCCATCACACCAAGCATTGTGCTCTCGATGCTGATAAGAACACAGTCCAATAAGCAAAAAAAAAAAAAAAAAAAAAAAAAAGAAGAAAGACAGAAAAAACCTTACACAATTCTATCTAGATGATACTGGCAATGGTTTGAGAGGGAGGGGAAGTGAAGGAAGGATGGAAGACAGAAAAGAAAATACACTGAATGAAAGAATGGAGTAAGGAGGGGAATAGGAGCAAAAATGCTTTTACATTTCCATAGTCAAATGAATAGAATGATTCCATCAATAGACTGAATTGCTTTTTCAGCCCTCACACTCACTGTGTTTATTTTTATTTCTTTGCTCTCTCTCTCTATCTCTATTTTACTCCCTTCTTCAACGTACTCCTATCTGTGGAGGGTTGTTGGACCTCTTGTCAGCTTGTCAGTTCGATACATGCGCTGGTGAGTGTGTTCACCAAAGCACAAAAACACATGTAAGGTTGACTTGTTAACTGCACACATTGGTTCAAAAAGGAGTAAGTTTGCCACTGTTGTTAAATACATTACAGTTAGAACATACTTGAACAGACCTGGGACAGGTAAAAAACACAAACACATGGACAAAATCTTTTTGTGTGTGTAATTGAATCTGTGTTTTTACGTGTGCATTGTGTAAGGTGTGTGCATAGTTAAAAGGCAGAGAAATACAGTGCCAGAGAGAAAAAAAAATAAGCTGTGTGTTGCTGTGTAGTGTTGGTATGTTTGTGTGGGATTGAGTTTAGCTCCATAGACTCACAGTGTGTCCATGATTATAGTTGTTACCGGGGACAAAAATGAATAAAAAAAAATAAAAAATCCAACAGCGATAGTCAATCTAAACCACTCTCCCTCCTACTGAGCTCTCTCTCGCCCTCTCTTTCCTGCACTCTTTGGGTCTCAATCTCTCTCTTCTCTCTCGTTGTTTCTACTTCTCACACACAAACACACTCTATCATTGCTTCTCGTACATCCACACCCCATCACACACACCACCTTACACCCCGCACAAATACACACACACACACACACGCCAGGGAGCAGATCAATTGTTACAGTGTTAGTCGGGCAGGAAACCTGTAATTCACTTCATTGGCTGCAGAATAAACCCCTGATTACATACAATCAATGTGATAATGGCTAAAACACATTCTGCCCAATGGGCTGTCGGGCTTTAAAGACCAACAGAGGAGAGGAAATGTGAGTGTGTGCCTATATTCCTGAGTGTATATGTGTGTGTGTGTGTGTGTGTTTAGACACTGACTCCTTCTACGTATGAATCTTAATGTGACAAACACAGACACACCTTTTCTGCACACAACAATCCAAAAACAGTACACAAACACACTCAAAAAGGTGTGACATGAATTGGGTAAGACTTACAAAGGGCACACTAGTGAGGCTAAATCTGTTATGATGCATCCTGGGGTTTATAAAGTTTACACACACACACGCACACACATTTTCTAGATGTGAATGGATAAACAGTGGGAGACAGCACACACAGGGCAAGCTCAGCCAAATGCTATCGATTAAGAATTATGTGCTTTCCAAAACTGTAAACTGCAAACTAAGGAACATCATGTTGAGTCTGGTGATATCAATGCACTTCATGTGTCTTCAATCATCACAGAGACAGGTGTTAAAACTGTGTCCATTCTTCCTTTCCTTCTGTTCTGTCCTTTTCTCTTCTCATAAAAGGTGATTTTATTCTAAATTTGGAGGGGAATTTCTTTTCCTCTCAGAGGTCTGTATAAAGGACGATTTAGATTTGAGAGTCCGTCTGTGCTCGTGTAGTTATTTAAGTGAAAAGACATGAGGAGGTTGAGCTTGTTCAGTGCGGAAACGTAAGGCAGTGCACTGTAAAACCTGTATGTATGTATGTATGTGTGTGTGTGTGTGTGTGTGTCAGATGGGAATCTTGATGATTTAGGTCATTTTCTTGTGGAGCAGTAGCTGATAAGTGTGTTGCTGCCAAGCACTATCTTTGTCACCATGTCTCTCTCTCTCTCTCTCTCTCTCTCTCTCTCCTTACCTCTCTCTTTGTCTCCCTCTCTCTCTCTCTTTCCCCCCTCTTTCCTCTGTGTCTCTTTTATCTGCTGTGTGTCATTGTATTTGTAAGGGTGGTTGTCTACTGTAAGAACAGTGCTTCAAACCTCTAAAACAGCTCAACTCCATTCGGTGCTGCAGGTGAGGTGTACAGTTACCACAAACTGTCTTAACTACATTAAAATATTTTAATGAAATAAATAAATAATAAATACATTAATTACTGCAAATTTGATGGATAATCCAGTTCTATTTTGGGGCTTGGCAGACTAAATTGTATACCATGTACTTGTGGTGACCTCCAGCCTTTTACTGGAAAGGCTGAAGAGTGGAAATCAATGAAATTACTGAATGCATCCTCTTGTTAGCTAAACCTATTATAGAAGATACTGGATGTGGCAAACTTGTAGTTACTAATCCTTGATAAAAATATGTCATTCAAGAACAATATATATAAGCATATCTAATTAGTTTAAATGATTAACAAAATAAATTTGAATTGATGCAATTGATGGCTATTCAGATAATGTTGGTGGGAAATGTTTGTGCAGGGGGTATACAGGGATATAAATTGTAGGCTGGTTCTTTTATAAAAGAAAGGTCATTGATCAAGGTTAGTGTTCGTCTGTGTGTGTGTGTGTGTGCATGTGAGTTGTGTGTGTGGATTACCAGTGTAACTAAGCATAGGAGTGCAACAGCCCTTCCAAACACTTACAGACACTTGGCATTGTGGCTGACACGCATTCATTCACACACACACCCAAACACACACGTACACACATTCAACCATTTGTGTACAGTGAGATGTGCGGCTCTCCTTGTACTGAGACAGATAGAGACCTGGGCAAGGTGCCGTATCAAATGAAATTGCGCAGACGTATAATAAAAAAGTGCTTAAAAAAACAAAATATCCCCCCATCGGATTTATTAAGCAGATGGTGAAAGAGGATTTCCACTCTAGTAAATATGACAGGGCTTTCAAATGTGACACGGAAGGGAGGCAGAGAGAGGGAAGGGAGGATGAGGAAAACAGACAAGGAGGGAATGGGAAAAGTGAGCGCGATGCTGCAAAAGAGAGGAGAGACAGAAAGAGAGTATGAGTGTGTGCAGTTCAACGGTAGTATATTTGATGGAGTGAGGGTGGAAAAAAAGTGTAAGAGAGGATAAAAAGAAATGCAGGAGAGGAGAGGAGAGGCAAGCGAGTAGAGCGTCAAAGATGCATTCTTTAAGCAGATCAGATTTGGGGAAATTGGGCTGTCACAACAGGATTGTGATGATTTACACCTATCCATCAAAGGGGAGGAGAGAGAAGCAGAGTAGGAGTATGTACAATAATGCACAGCATCTGTAAAATTTGAGAAAATCCTTCCTAAACAGGCTCAGCTCGCTGCTTACTTTTAAATTGAACAACCAATCTTATATAAAGTACGGCACTAGAAACAAGAAAAACATATATAACACTCTGTTAATATTATACATTTATAAAAATGTGGTAGAGATTCAACCTATAGAAGGTTTTTTTTTGATTGAAAAGCATGATGCAAAATAAGAAAAGAAAGAATGTTATAGGTTATGAGCCCCCCTCCCCCCCACACTGCCCAAATACATTGTATGATTCAAAACAAAAAGCCACTGCCAAATATTGGAGATACAGAATTGATCTGTATTGTCACCAGATGCTGTTGACACTTGTCCTCTCTGCCTTAGCTTCCCTCTCTTTCCCCCCCCCCCTGCCCTCCTTCCTCCCCTTTCTCCCTCCCCTCGCTGCTGGCTGATGCACCTTACAGCCTCGCTCCTGGACCATCTGTTAGGGAATCTAATTCACATCCAGTCATAATCAGGTTTGCTGGAGTGCCCACTGTCTCTGCCTGTGTCTGTCTTTCTGTCTGTCTCTTAAGTTTTGACGGAACATTTTAAAGCCGAAATTAATTTATAATCATCAATTTGACATTGCGTGGAGAAAAAAATTAGGTGCTGCACTGACACGGAGATCTTAGCTGTGAACGTTTCTGTGTTTGTGTGTGTGTGTGTTTGTCCATGACTGAGGATAAGGCGAGTTGAGGTGAAGGGGGTGGAAGTTAATGAGAGGTGAGTGTCTGAAACCCTCTCTCTCTCTCTCTCTCTCTCTCTCTCTCTCTCTTTGCTCCAGCAGTAATCCTCTTCTATAAATCTGCAATCCAATCAGCGTTGTCCACACTTACACACACACACACACACAAACATACAGACACGCACACATACAGAGCTGTTGGGAGGCCCATCTGTGTGTTAAGGCAATCTGCTTTATCATTATGATTACATTGGGCTCAGTTTACAGCAAAGTGTGTTTGTGTGTGTGTGTGTGTGTGTGTGTGTGTGTGTGTGTGTGTGTGTGCTCAAGCGCTCTCTGGCTGGCTGACATTAATCACATTCCCATGGTTTGATGGCCTAAATAAAAAGAGGAATAATATTGTTGCCGCCCAATGAAAACTGCAGATCTCCAAAAACAAATTAAGAATTTCTTCAGAATTCAAAAAAGATTTTTTTATAGCAAAGTCTTCAGAAAACAAAGCAAATTAAACTTTTAAATGTTATTTTTATATAAAACAATGAGGTTTTTGATGGATTATATGAGCGACATATGATATGAAAAGAAAATGCCATTCTTCATGGTAACAACAGATAATTAATGACAATTTACATGCATTTTCATGTAGTTTTTTCTGACCTTAACCTTTTTTTTTTACATTTTGGCCAAGAGAGAAATTTGACTTCAGATTTTTGTCTTTAACCCAATGCACCATGTGTGTATGTGTGTGAGTGTGTATGTGTGTGTGATAGTGTGATAGTGTGTATGTAAATAGTGTGAATAAATCCCATCAACACAGTTGGAGGTCAGATATCCCGGAGTGAGCGTTCATGTGATCTTATACTGCTTGTGTGTGTGTGTGTTTGTGTGTATGTGTAAAAAGACGCATGCAAGTCTGTTTGTGTGAAAGGGTGAGTTGAGATGAGGTGACAGGTATTTTACCTTCATCTTTATGTTTAAGGTCCTAATTATGTATTTCGTTAATGTGCCGTTTGTTTTAAAAACAAAATAAGTCACAGTGGGAAAAGCATGGGTATATTTAATCAAATGAGTGATGGCTGAATTCCATTGAGCTGCTCCAGTTTCAAGGTGCTGGTATTGTGCGTGCTGGCTCACTGTCACACTGTCATGGTTTACTAGGACACTCGAATAGAACGGACCAGACAGACAGACAGACAGCGAGAAGTCAAACTTTTGTGAGTGATAAAGGCCTTTTGTGAGCATATTCTTTACAGTAAACTGAAAAGGAGGAGGCCTTTTTGTTCTGATTAATATCTTTTCATATTCCTGCATCGTTATTGTTATTATCATACGCCAACCGGGGACTATTGTTGTTGTGTCACATCTGATGCTTGGCATAGTTTTGGCACTCGAATGCACAATTACAATGTAATTTCTAGTTTGTTTTAACTTGGTCCAAAACTTGATCCAATGCAGGGGAAATAATGTTCCCCACTTCGGAGTGTGGTGTGTGTGTGTCTATCCGTGTGTGCGAATGTAGTGTATGACTTCAAGCCATGGCGTGACTCCCTAGCCCTTGGCAAACCTTTACAACTCTCATCACCAGAGTCTACTGTCTGCCAACATACACACACACACTTGCATTGTGCTAGTAACACTCCTCTTGGTGATTGGCTGAGAGTCTGCGTGAGAATGGCTTGCCAGACCTCTAATTGGCTTGACCCAGACTAACCCTAAAATCCTATTGGACTAAGACTTCCCAGTCTACAGTGCACACAAGCACACACACACACACAGGCAGACGCACACACACTCACACACACACACTTAAAAATTAAAGGGCTTTACAAAAGCCTAACAATGAAATTATCAATAGTGTTTGAATAGGCTGTGCAATAATACAACAATGTTGATTGGTCACAAAAATGAGTGACATGACTCCTGACTAAAGGTTTAACATATTTTGAGATTCTTCATTGTAGACCGACGAATTAAGTGTTTGGAAAGCTTATTTGAGCACTTTCTTGCTATGAAGGAATCAGCAATGTTGGTTAAAAACATTACTAGAGCTTCTTCACGACAGGATCAAATGAAAAAATATATAAGAAAATATAAATATACAGCAATAGGTCCACTTGTCATATACTCAGGTACATTTGCATATAATAGTGCAATAAACCCGCATTATGCTAATTATATACAAAACACATACTTACAATTATAGTTTTGCAATCTGGGCATGTGGCTTTATCTCTTATCCAGGGAAAGTTAGAATGATTAAAAGACAGAGAGAGAAAGCGGCAGTGAGAGAGAGAGGAAGAATATGAAGAGAGAGAAAGTGTGTGTGTGTTTCATGCATCACACATTTGCTGTGTTTTAACATGAAACAAGCAGCGTATTTACAGTTTATGTTCTAAAAATGGACCATAGCAGCCCTCAGTTTCACCTGCCTTCAACGACACAAACCTAGAAACTGATTTCCAGTGGAAAACTTTAAACGAAATTGGTTGAAGTGCTTCATGCTTTAAGTTTTATTGCATACGCAGATGGAATGGGGGATTACTGTTATAGTAAAGTGACTGTCCTTCAACCATTATATGATTTAAAGCCTCTGTGCTGTGACGCATTTGCACTACTGAAGTGTCCTTGAGCCAGAAGCTGAATCCCACTTTCTTGTGATACTCGTATACACTGTAGAAATATAACAAAATGAAGATAGGTGAGCAGTGGCCACTAGGGTGGTCCAGGTATTCAGTCTTTTCATTAGTGCACTATCCTAAAAATTAAAATTTCATTTTTGACTTTGTACAAAAAAAGGAAAAAGAGGTAAAAGATGCAAGGAACACACTATTCAGAAGAGACAGCGTTTTTGTTGTTGTTGTAGTTTTAGCAGCCTAACAAGCAAAAAGTGTTAAAGCTTGAATTTTAGACTGGACCACTCCATGGACAAATCCCTTCTCTGTGCCTGATGTCACAGTGAGGAAAATAAATCATACTAACATGGCTACATACAAGGGAAAATACAGCCCACTAAAAGTATTTTGTTCATGGCTATACTTTGAAAGAGATGATTCTGCTTTTGGAGTAATTTTGCTCACGGTGACACAAAAGCAGAGCAGCTTATCATAAAGGCTGATATAGTAATAAAAAAGTGTATGCTGAAAATTCAAAATACTACTGAAAATTAAGAAATGTAAAGACAGGCACAAAAAAATAACCCTCACATTTGAATACTGTAGATTATAGAGAAAGGTTACCTCTCTCAGTGCTGTTTCTCTCTCTCTCTCTCTCTCTCTCTCTCTGTCTCTCTCACTCTCACTCACACACACACACACACAGACCACTAAAAACACTGGCTTTTGACGTCTCAAAGTGCTTGCTTTTTCTTTTCCTTTCATCTGAGATTTATAGAGGTCAAGTTAGACTTTTGTGTAAAACTGAACCTAACAGATTCACTGATTCAACAAGTCCTTTTTCTTTTACTTCTTTCACTCACTCTCTTTCAGTAGGTTTTGTGTCTTTCGTCTTCTCATCTCTCTGTCTTACCTGGGGTTGTAGAGGGCATGTGCGTCTCTCATGTGGTTGGCCTCCAGTGGATCGTAGCTCTGGTGCATCCTCCAGGCGCCAGCGCCGCATTTACCATAAGTTGACTTGGAGTTATCTTCACTGCTGCTGTTCACCAATGGCCCCTTCGATAAGTTCATTCTGTATGCAGGTGCAAAGTGAGAGAAGGAGGGGCAGTGGTGAAAACACTGTACAATCAGTGCAACAGAAAAAGGTAGAGAAACAGCAGGTGGAAAAGACCAGCTGAGACTTAATGCTACTTGGAAGCGTTGGATTAATTCAACACATTAAGACCGGATGCAACATTTGCGTGCTTCTCCCTTTAGAGCCGGAGGCACTTGAGCGTGTTTTAGATCATGTCATCGTTTTCGAGACACGTGACTGATGAAATGCATCGTGGTTTGCTGAAATACGCGCGGGGAAGACGAAATGCATTAGGGGATGCCTTTTTCTTTTTCTTAGCCCCTCTCAGCCTCAAGTTGTAGGAGGTTGATTTCAAACAATGCTTTAGGTTTTAGAATGTTTTTTTTAGAGGGCGCCTTAGGTCATAATGGGTTAACCATCAAGTAAAAGATACACAATATGTTCAAAGAGAATGAACAAGTTCTTAAACCTGCAGTGCAGAACTTTTACATATAAATGAACGTCTGTTACATTCACGCCCTTGCGCATGCTCGCTAGAGACTTCCGCCAGTTATCCCTCTGCTAACTTGAATTGGGATAAAATAATTTAATCGTGTGGCTCTTCTAGACTTTCAAAATGTTATTGGACAGAATGGATCAAATTCTGATAGTGAAAAGAGTCAGTTAGCAGGGGTTGTTTGACGCTCAAAACAATTCATCCACCGTTTTACAGCCGCAACGGTAGGGACAGAATAGGCTATAGCGGAGACGTAAGCACGTGTCAATAGAGTTTTTGTAATTACTCTCACTGCCAGAAAGGGGAAACAAAAGTCCTGCACTCCGGCTTTAAAATGTAAAGACTATTATAAAAGGACAAATAGATTTCAATTGTTCAGGGACATTAAAATAGTGCAAATTAATGTAACACAACTTGAGAAAAAAAAGCCTAATGAAAAACAGTTTTAAAAACTGCAAACATATCTGTGTCGTTGCCTGTTTACATTAGTTCCAGCTACTGAACACAAACTATTCTTCGATATAAAAAAAGAAAATGGAAATAAAATAAAAGAAATTGAAATAAAAAGGAAAAAAAAAAGTATACCGAGAAAAGTTCATTCTAAAATGAAGACAAAGACAAATTAATTGAACACAATGCCAAATGTTATAAATGTAGTTAATGGACGCACAACACACACATATTCATACATACACATTTAGCTTGTCTGTATGCCTGCAGTAAATATAAACAGCTATACAGCAAACAGTTATATGAGTTTGCAACTACTCAGCACAGGCAGAAAAAGAGACAGGCAGGTATGCAGACAGACAGAAAAAACACAGACAGGTTCGAAAAGATGCACAAACACAGACTGACACAAAGGCTGACATGCTGAGAGCACCGTGGACAGGCAGACAGACAGACAGCTGTCAGCCCAACAGATGCACTGAGGATGGGTTGTGACTTTAAACCAGTACATGAGACCTTGGTCCTAGAAAATTCCTGCAAAATACATTTGTCTGTGCGTGCGCATGCCCATGCACTTGATGCGTCAGGCTGCTAACTGGAGCGCACCCTGGCTGTGTTTAACGTCAAAGGACTTTTACCAGTTTGGGCTTTGGAAAAGGCTGAGGGAATATAAAAGTAAAAGCACCGAGAGAAGAACTGCTAACTGCCATTCAAACCCAGCGCTGTCGTCAGGGGAGGAGCTGTCGCCAGGGTGATAAGGTCACTGCAGGCAACAGAATCAAAATCATCCATTGCAAGAAATAAATTAATTAAATAACACGGAGTGCAAGAAAAAAGGGACACTTCTTACAGCTGACGTCAAAGGGGAGGAGAGAAGGCAGGGTTTGTAATAAAATTGTCTGGGTGGCCTACATTTAAACCAAACTATCAGGGGACAATGGCACAAGGCTGGTGGGAAGTAAAGCACTTTATTACAGGAGGACAAAAATATAGAAAATACAGAAACCAATTCAGAGTGGGGAACAGATATCAAAACTCAACTGGTAATAAAGTGCTGCTTCTAAAATAATGTAAAATGTACAACAGATGCCTGCAGGTAATGCTTGAAGCATCCCTGTGCTTGACATTATGAATATTTGCTTGTTTCTGCTTAAAAGAAAAGAAAAAAAAAAAGAAAAAAAAATGTACGTAAAATAATTACGCTTGCTTTGGGAAATCAATTACTTTTCATATTTAATGTTGAAAGTTGCCGAGCAAGTCTACAGATAGAAACAGTAACGCTTTCGCGTTTGAAGACACTGGCTAATCTTTTCACACCAAACACGTCAATCAAACCACCTGGGAAAACTTTCTCCTGTGCGATGGAATGAAATATCTTCTAATTGTTCTTATTTCTTTGTTGCTATTGTAGTGTTGATTTTGCTGTATTTTTCCATCATTACCAAATCCTGTGTGTAGTGTATCAGTAAACAGAGCAGAGATGTCGGTATGGGTCACAGACCGATTAATAAACACATGTTTACCACACAAACACACACCACACAGACATCTGTGTGTATGCATGTGATGCTGTCCCACCATGGGTTCCTGTTTAGGTGAGGGCCAGGTAGACAGACAGGTAGACAGACCAATCACTCGTCTGACAGCCATCCCTCCTTCCGTCCCTCTATCCATCCGCAAGAGCTGGGTTGGCTCAGCGAGAGCTGGAGGGCCAGGGTGTGTAATATGTAGGTTTTAGTTCCACTCTGGTGAATAGGAGGAATCGATATCTTGCTGCTGCTGCTGCTGCTTCAGACACTTACTGGCTTTGGTTGCGGTGTCACAATGCTATATAGACAGGCAACACTTAATACTGCTTTTTTTATAAGGGAGTGTCCTGGTGTCACACCGGACTAAGGTACATCCAGTACCGTGTACACGTGATGTCGTTAGTTTGAATCCCCTTCCCTGCTTTTCGAGTCACATGCAAGCTATTAAAAGAACTGTTTACTGTTTTTAGCTTTATATCCTCATTCAGTACCATGATCCGTAAGATGCCATTTTAGAGTACAAATCATTTAATGCTTTACCAAGTTTTAAAATAAATCATTATTGCAGTATTTCATCTAACCAGCAAAAGGCTTTTTGATTCTGCAGAAATCCATTCCAGTCTGCCACTTGCATTAACCCAGACACTAAAACTGTTAGGGATTACAAAGAGAGATTCTGTTTTATTACATTATACTTTATGGCAAGGTAATCGGATATTGTTTCTTTTCCTTTATTCATTCCAGAAGATTAAATTTGCCTAAAAGGCATCTTGAAATTAGAGAGGATGTAAAATTTTGTATTGAAAGTAGACAATCATTTAAAGACATAGAAGGCGGTTTGTAATTCTATTCAATACATGAAAAAAGTACAATACACGCATTGTATTATAATGCATAAAATGGAATTTAAAATTTAACAAGTTAAAACAGTTTTCTCTACCCAAAAAGATTATCCAGATTATTTTAGGGAACCTTTCCTTTTACGCATTTAAAACTGTAAAATGTACTTATGCATACACAGAAGAAATAGCTCATGTATCCATAAACATTCGTACAA
This sequence comes from Thunnus maccoyii, assembly GCF_910596095.1. Taxonomy (NCBI): domain Eukaryota; kingdom Metazoa; phylum Chordata; class Actinopteri; order Scombriformes; family Scombridae; genus Thunnus; species Thunnus maccoyii. The sequence goes on along the minus strand of NC_056533.1, from coordinate 16,143,007 downwards.
GGTAAAAAGAGAGAATAAAGGCGAAGAGTACTAACCTATATGATTCTACCTAACCTATTTCACGCTCTTGTCAGTACGTGTAAGCGGCACCAGCACACACACACGCACACGTGTTTGTGTATGTGTGTGTGTGTGTGTGTAAAAGTAGAGAGATCATGGGTGTCTTTCTGATGCTCAGTGACTCGCTCATGTGTTGCTAGCCCATCTGTGAACAGAATGACCATGACACAGTGTGTGTGTGTGTGTGGGTGTGGGTGTGTGTCTACGTGTGTGTGTGTGTGTGTGACATGGTGATGCAGTGATTGATGAGACAGTTGCCATTCTTGCTAATGCAAAACGCACCTATCCCTGAAGGGAGCAAATGCCACCACACACACACACAGACACACACACACACACACACACAGGGCTGCAACTGCCCTACCTAATTACCCCACTAGTCAGGGCAGTGTGATGTCTTCCAGTCACATATGCAATGAATATCCATAAATATGCATAAATGTTGCTTCATAAACATGGTTTCACAGGTTTAATATAAAAATATGAACCCATGTCCAAACAAAAAACTAAGATGGCATTTAAAGAATGATCGCAGAAAAGAACAAGGAGATTCAGTCCACCTCCTCTGCGGAGCATAAATACACGCTTTCTGCCACAACTGTATGCAATCTGTGTGACTGAATAAAATCCATGATCATTTTATTCTAACACTTAATTGTCCCACTTGATTTTTTTCTTCTTCACTAGGCTCCTTGAAAAGGTGGTGAGACATTACTGCTGACTTGCTCTATACACACATAGATTCTGTATATTATTAGTTACTCCGCATAATAATGTCAGATAATTGCTTAAAATGTCAATGTAATGTCTGAATGTGTTAAATAATAATGACAAAAATAATTGCAAAACATCAAGTCTAATAAAAGAATCTGACACAGGTATGTTAACATTTGTGTGTGTGTGTGTGTGTGTGTGTGTGTGTGTGTGTGTGTGCGCGTGTTAGGGGGATATTAAAATGATCATAACATAATCACAAATACTGAAAGCATAAATAACATTAATATACAAATGTGTGTGACTGTGTTTCTCCCGTGTCTGCACATGCACCGGGGCAGGTGGGGTTCGACGCAGCGCTGTGTAGGCTATATGTGTGTGTCTGAGTGGATGTGGATGTGTGTGCACGTTAGCGTTAGCAACGGGAGCTGTTAGCGGGGCAGGCGGCAGATGGGCTGTCGGCCTTAATAGGGACTGAGCGGGTGCAGAAAGGTGACAGCTCCACGAGGGAGGGGGTGTGTGGGGAGGGAGAGGAGGAGTGTGTGTGTGTGTGTGGGGAGGTGAATGGTGAAGGAAGAAGGGGATAAAAGGGAAATGAATTATCGGAAGAGGTGAAGAAAAGTGCGGATCAGCTGCGTAGAGGAACGCACCTCCTGAGGGCAAGGGGTGTTTATAATATTCAATCTATGCAATATATAGATTTATATGAATATATATTTTAACAAACTTTGAAAAGGTTTTCACCTTGTCATTTCAGTGTGAGGTTGTTTCAAGTGTCAAATATTTATATTTTTTCCACAAAAACAAGAAAATAGATATAAAATGAAAAAAATACGATTTATGAATTTTAAAAAGCAGCTGTCAACAACACAACAACACTACAGCATACTTAAAGAGTATAATGTCACTTAAGTGAGTGGAGCTGTGGGCATTTCCGCACTTCTAAATACAGCATATAAGGGTCTTGTTCTCTTTCATTTTGTCGGATATGTTCTTTGGTTTGTTCACAGTTGTGTTGTAAAAAGCCAACTGTGGCACTCCTTGAGTAGCCCAAAACTATTTTTGAAAATCTCAAGCTTATGTGAAATATTTCACTTAACTTACACGAACATGTAAAAATTAAATGTGCTGTTTTTGCAACGTCACAAGTACAATTTGTCAAGTCCAGACCTAAGCAGACAGTGTTCATACACACAATGACCGCGCGCAGAGACAAGGGCCGTACCCATTTCGCATTTTTTGTTATGGCCACACATAAATATGCGGTGTTACACAAACAATAACTTACATGTTAACACTAGTACACAATTTGAGGGAAAAAGAACCAGAAGTGCTGGTGAGCTGTTTCTGTAGTGATAAAAACCTAAAAAATGCAGCTTTAGATGTTCGTCAGGTTTGTCAGAGATCTTTCGTCCAATAATACGACGGAACGTGGACGTTTCTTATCCGGCCTTTTATTTAGTCAGGCACATAATACATACCAATTTATATTCACCACAAGAGTAAGTTTTGCTGGTTTGTATTTGTAATAAACAAAATGCTTTAGACAGAGAGCGAGAACGTAAGACAGCGAGAAAGTAAACTCATACGACATTAAGTAAAGTTAAAAAAAACTGTTTTGTAATTGTTTTTTCACTAAAAACACGTATTTTAAAGTTTACATAAATCCATGAAACTTTGAGCTTATTGTTATTGAATTACAACTCAGTGAATTTAGTAAGGATGCACCACATGCATTTGATAAATTAAGTAAATTACACCACATAAGATACCAAATGACAGACAAGAGACAGAAAGAGAAAACAGAATGAAAACAGATGAAAAAAAAAAAAAAACTAAAGAGAGAGGTGGGGTGGTGGGCTGGCCTGTCATTCTCTCCCCATCAGGCACACACATGAAGCATGATGGGAGGATGAGAGGAGGAATATTTCACTGTCAGTCGGAAGGCGGCATGGTCATCCATTTCTTTCTCTCTCTCTCTCTTACTATTTATCTCTTTCCCTTTCTACTGTATCTTTCCTTTTTTTTGTCTTTAACACACTGTCGAAACAATGACAATTTAATCATACTATACAAGGCCTGGACATGTAGACGGAGAGAACTACCAGCCTAGCCAATCTATAGGTCTCTCCCCATGGACGCACAGAAAGAGAGACAGGAAAAAGGAAGAAAGAAAAAAAAGGTGCAAAAGACAGACAAGATGTTTGAACCTGCATCATTCTCTCGATCCTCTTTAACTCACACACACACACACACACACACACACACACTTCTACACCCACATGGCGCCTCTCCATCTAAATCTGCACTATTGTGGCCCAGTCTCCGCTGTCTCCTCCCATTAGGAGTGAGAGGCAGCATTAGAAGCCCTGAGCACGACATGATGGGTGCACACACACGCGCACATGTATACACTGATCCCATGATCTAAAGCGCAGCTCAATAGTTTACCAGTTGACCAGTTGAAATCACATTTTAGTAACTCCTTCACTAGAAACAATAAAGACCACAGCAGTGACAGCAAAAATTCTAAATAAGCAACAAATTAAGTCAATATTCTCTAAAACCAAACAGACAGATTTGTAAAAAGATCTGTTAAAATGTCATAAAAGAGTGAAAATAAAAATGCACTTTTGACACTGACAGCGGTAAAGAAGACTCCCCCCTTTTCCTCCACATCGCTCTAACCTACACTGCTGAATAAAGTCTTAAAAGTAGGCTTGAAAAGAGGCAGAAAACTCAGCATGTAGCAGTAAGAAGAATAATTCTTAGTCAGGGCATAAATGATTTGATAGATAGTGATAATAGTCATAATAAATGAATGCACATTTTGATGTATGGACGACGGAGACGTATGGATGACAGGTAACGCCGAATGAGCGGATGAGCAGTGTGGAGGGAGGGAAGCGGGGAAAGGAGAGGAGATGAGCGGCGTTGCCTCTCACTATATATCACTCTCTCTCTTCTTTCAATCAGCGCTTTGGCATTCAATCACACACACAACCACACACACACACACACATACACATTTAGCTTTACCGCCAGTGTGGTGTAATGGCTAATTGCAGTGAGTGTGTGTCACAGCTGGTACGGTCTCTCTTACTGCTCTTTCAACACATAAAGGCCGGCATTGACCCATGACACACTCACACTCACACACACACACACACACACACACACACATACACACACGGCACTGATGGATTGAGCATATATCAGAGAAATTCACATCATCAAGGCTCGTCCCATTTTGCTCTGTCATCTTGGTGTGGCTTTGTATATAAATGTGTATAATGTGTGTGCTATGGTGTGTGTTTTAGTATGTATGCGAGCAAATACATATGCGTGAATGTGTAATTGCATTTTTTACACAGTTTGGTTACTTTTTAGCTTCAAATGAGCAAAAAAAAAAAAATAAAAATGCAAGTGCATTGCTGTGCGTTTGAGAGTGTGTGTTTGCATGCATGTGTGTGTGCAAGCATGTGTGCGTTCATGCGTACACGTGTGTCCAGCGGACCCCTAAGTGCTGGTGTCAGACAAAAGCAACCCCCTTCCCACCCCCCCCAACTCCCCCCTTTCCTTCCCACCTCTCGCTCTGTCTGTCTCTCTCATTGCATCTCTCTCTCTTTACGGGACTAAATTACCACTGGAATGCCCGGACCCTGCACATGAGAGAGAGGCCGCCGTGTGCATGATTGTGTGTGTTTGTGTGTGTGTGTGTGTGTGTGTGTGCGCATGTATGCAGAGACAATGAAAAAACTGACAGACAACAAATGCCGTAGGGACAGACGGACAGGCCAACAGACGTACAAAAAGAAGAACACCTACTCATACAAGCCACCAATAGGTCACACACACACACACACACACACACGCACCTAAAATGTGAGCAGGCAGGCACGAACCCATGCATGACAACAAACAGATGCAAATGCACAAACACACACGCATACCCACACTCTCACACTCACGTACACACACACACACACACACACACACACACAGAGCCAACAAATCAGCACGGCACATATTGACATGCTTTGACAGATGAATTAAGTAAATGATTTTATAAGGAGATTAAAAGGATTTTAATTTACGCAATCTCTCTTTGGTCCCCCCGTCCCTCCCTCCAGTCAGCTTTACCTCTCTCTCTCTCTCTCTCTACTGCTTTCTTTCCCCTCATGGACTGAGAAAGAAATCAGTGTACAAGAGAGTGACAAAAAGAAAAAGGGAAAAGGCCGAGATAAATATAGTAAATGTTCTTAGTTTTCTCAAACAGAATGCGAGGATTTTTTGTTTTTATTTTTATTAATTCAACGGATGTTGGTATTTTTTTCACCACAGTTTTAAATAAGAGCAAAGGCTTATTACTATCATCCTTTTAAATGACAACTGCATTCTTATAAAGCTGCATTATTTATGTACATTTATATATTTTGAGTAGTTTAGAGTGTAAGCAGAACGGCGGGCCTACAGGTTTCAAGGATTACATTTTCTTCAGTTCGTTCAGAAAAAAATTGCCTAAATTAGGTTAGGTCACCAAGTAGATCAGGAAAGAAAATCATTATGAAATCTTTAAAGTCAGGCTATTGCTGCAAAAATATTACTATTTTGAATCCCCTCATTATTGTCTTGGTACAATACGATGTAACCCTCTAACACATGCAAGGTGAAACTTGAGCGTTATCTTGTGCACCGGATATTCGTTTAATCTGTTCAAACAGAAAATAACTATCACTATTCACTATCACTAATTTAGTTTACATTATTCTGGCATGTATAATTTTAATTTTATGAATTTGAAATTTTCATCAAGGGCACACTTTTGATAGGAGTTCAACTTCAAACATGCACCAAACTATGTTATTCATTCAGACTTAATTTGATTGCCATTGACGAGACTTTTCCATTTTTAGTCATAATCACAAATTATTTATTTCCATCTAATCAAAAGAAAATAATTCAAATCGGACATAAATCATGATTGAAAATAATTCGAAGTGAAATCATTTTTGTTGTCTTGTGTTTCTCTTTGTCTCTCACAATGCAAATCGTTGCCTGAATGATCTGCACGGCCGCTGTGCGATTCTCACCACCCGTCTCCTTCACACCCACTGACAAAAACCACCAATTTCACTAAAGTCACTGTAGAAAATATATCTTAATGATATGCAAATGGTATGTATATGGTGGCATGAGGGGAATGTAATTATGTTAACAGCTTAAGCGGTACTTGTTGTTGTTATTATTATTATCAGTATGATCATCATTATCCCTAATATTTTAATTAGTGTAGGAAAGCAGTGCCTGAGAGCAAAGGAGGGGAAGCCTGAGCAGAGAAAAGAGAACGGTGGATGGATGGATAGATGGATGGATGAACAGACAGACGGACAGATGGAAGAATGATCCAGAGGGTTTTTTTTTTTTTTTAAATATGTGTGAGTGGTCAGCTTACGTACACTTGCAGAAACACACACACAGGTAAAAGAGGCACATTCCACCACTAAATGCCTGACAAGAACGTATGTTTTTATCTCAATATGTTTGTGCTTCATTTTCACACACAGCTCTCATGCTGGTCACCACTTATTTCTATCACTCAAAACCTGGTTGTAAGTGTTCACTTTTCTTGTCTAATTCACAGCTCAAAACCAGAGGTAAATCTGTGGTTGTTAAAATACACCGCACTGGTTTGCACTTGTGAGATCAACACACAGACACAGACTCACTTCAGATACAGCGTGCAGACCCGAGGGTCAAGTCTTAACAGTCCAAAATGTATCGAATACAGTTATTCCTCCTGATATCCAGTCATTTTATTTATGAAAGGAAATAAATTATCCTCAATATAAAAGGATGTTCTGAAGAGTCTTCTTTTGGATCAAAGCCTCAAATTCACTAAAAGCCTGATTTATGACAATGCACTGATATTCAAATAATCATTTAAAAAACTTTCAGCTGTTTTTTTTAAATCATTATTGTTTGGATAATCATACAATTTTGCAAAATTAGCCACTCTTTAGAAAAATTGAAAATTATTTGTGGGAAATCTGATCATAACTAAAACAAAATATCAAAAATCAGTTACTGAAAACAATGAAAAAGAGGTATTTTTCTTTAAAACGTTCCCTTCTAGTCCACATACTGTGAAAGATACAGGGTTTGTGGATAAAAAGACACACACTCACACATACATAGGTAAGCCAGCTTCAAAGCACACAAAAAAATGTATGTTTTCTTTAAAAATCTTAATAACGGCTGGGAAACACATCAGTGTATCCTGTATCGGATTCTGCTTTGATTCTGTCGTTTTACTTCTTGACCTCCGACTTTCTATTGTAAAGACACTTAAACTGAGGCTGTGATTCAGTGTCACTTATTTTAATTTATTATACTGTAAAGCCACAATCACTTAGAACAAAATTAATCAGTGGATATATATTTATTTCTACACATATTTACTGTAAAATCATGTCATTAATTAAAGGCAAGGAAAATTTGCCACTTTCAGTGCCATTAGTGAATGCATGCCTTCATGCAAAGAGAGTGCTGTCCACTTACTGAACCACACTAATCACTTCAGCTAAATCCATGTTTTACATGGTCATGTTTGAAAAAGGACAAACTGTGAGTAAATTAGTATACTTACTATGCTTTAATCTATGTAATTCCATGAAATGCACCTTGCCTGTTACGAGCACAATAACACATACATGCACGCACACGCACGCACGCACACACACACACACACACTGCTGTCCGCTCCGCCAATCAGTTAATCTGCATTTTGAACAGCGTCTTCAACACACTCCTAAAAGAGCAAAGTGCTGGCAAAATGAGCAGCTCAGCGGCACTCGCTTGTTTGTGTTGTGTGTGTGTGTGTGTGTGTGTGTGTGTGTAACTGTCTCTAATTCCTGTGCAGGGCCACACGCTGAGTTGCCCGTCTGAAATTCTACCTCCTCTGGCATTTAAGAGCGCAGCTCTCCCCCTTTCCTCCGCCCTCCTCTCTTATGGGCCCTTCTCCTCCTGTCTCTCCATGTTATTCCTGTAACCTCAATGCCCTGTTACCTCGCTGATTCTCTGCTTGGATGAACACACACTTAAAACACACATGCACAAGCGTAAATACATTCACAGGCACACACACAAACACACATGGAGACCTACCTGGACAGAGTTGAAGTCTTGTCCTAAGGACAAACTGACTTAAAGTAAAACAATGTCTCAAAATCAGGGAAAGTGGAGGGGAAACTGTCTCTACTTTGAAAATGAGTGTGTGTGTGTGTGTGTGTATGTGTGCGCGCGCATGCGTATGTGTGTGTGTGTGTGTGTGTGTGTGTGTGTGTGTGTGTGTGTGTGTGTGTGTGTGTGTATGTCTTGCTCCCAGGTGGAGGGACAGAAATTCCGCTCCTCTACCCACTGAGTAAGAGCTGCTGTCCGGATACTGCAGCCACACACACACACACACACACACACACACACAGACAGTGAACGCGTGCTACCTGACAGCAGAAACAACCTTGACATGGTGCCGGCCACCTCAGCTGCATACCAGCACATACACACACACAAACACTCACGCACGCATGCGTGCACACATACACACATACTCATACACAGTGGAAGACAATGACAATGACAAGTTGAGTGATGAACAGATGGATAAGAATAAAAGGTAAAATTTACCTACTCTTGTTCAGAGTGCATTAAAAAACACTCGGATAACGGGTGTCCTACCGAATCCATCGGTGATACCGGGTCATTGTCATGTCAACCTCCTCAGGAGAAAAAACAAGAAAATCTTTGAAAAAAATCAAAGTTTTTATATCTCTCCTCTCTCTCCTCCTCTTCTTTCGCTGGTCTTCCTCTCTCTCGGTCCTTCCTTCCGCTCGCAGGGAGCAATACAATTACCGGGCTCTGCGCTGCCTGCACTGATCGGCTCTGCGTGTGTGTGTGTAGATGTGAGGGAGCGCGTGTGTGGGTGTGCGCGGTGTGTGTATGTGAGAGCCAGGGAGAGGGGGCTATAGGCACACACAACCAGCCAGCCAGGCAGTTGGGACAGAAAGCTGTGCCGCTGTCCTAATCAACGACTTAAAGCCCCGATAGCAGCTCATGAATATTAAGCAGCATTTTGCATATGCAGTCCCTCAGGCCCCGGTTCTGCTGTGATTGGTGGTTACTTGACCAATGGCTGCGGGGAGGGGCGGGGTGAGGGGTGGAGACAAGGAGGGTGAGCGAGAGAGAGAGGGAGAAGAGCAGGTGGAGAGGGAGGGATCAGACAAAGAGCGATAGCAGGAAAGAGAGAGGGAGGGAGCGGAGAGGAGAAAGAGACAGGTGAGGGAAAGATTTAAAGCAAGACATCCTGCTTTTTCTTTTTCCTTTCTTTGTCTCTTTATCAGTCAATCTTTCTGTTTTTGTCTCTCAGACCAAGTCTCTCTCACAAGTCTCTCTCCACTGGCCTCTATTGCTCTCATCATGTACCTGCACAGCAAACTGCACTCCAGCAAAAACTGCATTGTTAAAAAAAAAAAAAAAACAGTCTTTCTATTTTCAAGCAAAGTTAAGAAAGTTATATAAAATCAAAATATTTTGAGCAAAGGCTAAACATTTGAGTTACAGCATATTTCAGGACATTTCTCAGGCAGAAATTAAGGATTTGTGTCAGCTTAGCCTGTTTGCACGACACAAAAATTGACTCAATCACATCCAGAGAATCGCAAGATCAAAGGAAAAAGAGTAAGCTTGACCCTGACCCTAAGCCTAAATAATGTGTCACACCGCAAGCATACACACACACACACACACACATACTCAGTCACAGCACAGCAGAGCCCATCACAGCTCAGCAGTAAAATAGAGGATTATGGCAATTCCAAGGCCCGTGTCCTTTGTTGTGGAATGATTTGGGAATGATTGGGACATGGTTTTCCTTGCTGCTTGCTGTTTTGTTGAGCTCCCTGCCATCTCAGCAACAGCAGGCTGCGTATTCCCTGTATTTCCAATATTTCGGACACCTTGGAATGTGGGAATAGTCGGTGCCGGAGGGATTCTCCAGGAGAATTAGCTCACCGTTACTCAGTCTCCGAGAGAGGAGGAGACAGAGGGGAGAGAAAAGAGAGTGTGAGGAGAGAGGGAAGGGTCTTTCCTCTAAAAAAGAGAAAACGGGAAACCTACACCGGAACTCAGATCTGCTCCGCCACGATAATGCGCACAATTTTCTCTTTCTTTAATGCTCTCCCTCTTTCTTTTTTTTTTTCTTATTTTGTTTCTAATTTCAAATTTCTTCCTCCTTTCCATCTGACATTTCCAACGCTCAGATACCCCTCCACACAGGATGGAGGGAGGGGGAAGAGAGAAGTGTGGAGGAGAGAAGTAGATAGAGAGAAAGAAATCGGAGGGGTGGAAAGGGGGGATGCAAAGATGAAAGAGAGTGGTTGTGATTAGCAGCTTTGGAAGAGAACAGATAATAAAACATTTCCTGAAACCAATCTCTGCTTTGATGTATGTATGTGTGTGTGTGTGTGTGTGTGTATGTGTGTGCAATGGTAACTACAACCTCTTTTTCCCTCTTTCTCTCAACATATTTAAACACACAGTCAAATGTTTAACACCTCAGCTTTGTTGGTTGACAGTTGCATGTAAATATTGTTCTACTGTTTTTTCCCCTCTTGAAGTGACAACTCAAATCTGATAAGCTTTCTTACAGTAGGACGTGCATATTAGTGTGTGAAGAAGTCTGTAGGGATCTCTCTTCCACTGTGAACTGTGGAGCTCTTCAGTCACACAGAATGACAACACTGTGCTGTATAATACAATAAAGTACGCTGAAATACACTGAAAATATACATGTATCCATGTATCTGCCTTCAAATACGCAGAATCAGGTTTACTCTGATTGTCCGGCTAAGAAAATCTATGTTTAAGTCACACACATCATAGCAAGTACAAGTAGAAAGTTAGGCTGGTTTTTAAAAGACATCTCATATTTTAGTACTTTGTAAAAATGTACAAAATGGGAAATAATTTTTATGAGCAACAAAGAAGACAAAGAATGAAAACACACACTATACACACACACATTTACATGTGTTGCTTGCCATTTGCACAGACATACGTGTATTCAAACTCATGTATACACAGATGCTATGAGGTTCATGTACACAAGCACACACACACACACACACACACAGTTATGATGTATCCAGGGGCTTATAAGCATCGACAAAGATGAGTGTGAATCAATGCTGCCGTCACTACTGGGCAAACAAATCCTTTACCAAAACCTCTCTCTCTAACACACACACACACACACACACACACACACACACACACTCATACATGTGTTATCTCGGTACCTATGTAGAAATATTAAGATATAGGAACACAGATTTGATGTTTGGCTCAACGCAATATGTATTGAAAAATTTGAAATATGTCTGTGAGAAATGAATTTCACACATTCAAGTATCTACTCCTTTACCTCAATGTCCTATTTTCTCTTTCTTTTTTTCCCTGTGCTTAAAGGCGCGACAACTAAAATCAACAACAGACTGTGTTAGTTTTATAGAAAGTACATAATGTCATGACATAAAATTTTAATTGTGACACCAAATAATTTCTACATTTTTACTACAACATGAATGAAAAAACGAGAGACAAAATGTAAAAGATACACTTGATGGCTGCACTACAAACCAAAACAATTGAAAAAAAAGAACTATGTCTGTGCTTCCACTTACACAAACAGAAGGTCAAAGGTCTGTCTGTTGTGACATGGTCCTGTTTATGGAGACATAACGCTTTCTGGCAGTTTAGTTTTGAAAATATTCAATGAAACTTTTCTTTGCAAAGTTTACAAACTGTAATTTATGCATTTATGCAGTTTGTGTCTTTAGGACACTGACAGTCAGCTTTGGTACAAGCAGCAAGGTGTTTGATAAAAAAAAAATAACAATGAAATCTAAAGGTCTCAAAATGTGCATACGTGTGGTGAGCAATGCTTTAAAAAGCTCCTGTCTATTATGTAAATTGGGAAGAATTGTTATGGAGAGACAGAAAGAGCTATACCACACACACACACACACACACACACACACACACACACACACACACAAAGCACATACGGTATTTTCCAAAACTTATGAATCTTCTTTAGGACATTACAGATAAAAAAAAATATATCTGTAGTTTTAGCTGCACCCTGAAACAACCCCAACTCATTCTCTCTTTCTTCCTCACTCCTCTTTTCCCTCTCTGACCCCCATCGCTACGCACCCCACCCCCCCCAATTATTGATTGGCTCTCAGTCAGTGTGTATGTTGACAGTGACCCCTTTAGGCCACTTCTCTCTCTCACTGGACGAACCTGCCTGCCATACAAACCTCTTAAACACAAACCTATTACAGTAAAAGCCAGGGAAATACCTTGTGTGTTCACATGTGCGCCGGCTCCCTGGCGATCACATTCCCATGATTTGTACAAGGCCGTGGATGAACTACACACTCAATAATAAAACTCAATCCATTCAAAAAGTAGAATATCATTATAATTAAATATTATATGTGTGTGTGTGTGTGTATGTGTGAAATGTCTTCTTTGCAGCACTTTGGCAGCTCAATTATGTTAAGGCTTTCACTCTTGTCTTTTATCCATGTATATGTGTTTGAGTGTGTGTGTGTGTGTGTGTGTGTGTGTGTGTGTGTGTGTGTGTTTTGAGCCTGTGGTGGCAGCCTTTTGACATCTGTAGAAGAATTATCCGTTGCAAGTCTCACTGACATCAATCACGCTGCTCAATAGGCCACAGCAAGTTCATTCAGGGCAGTGTGGGTGTGTGTGTCTGTGCTAGTCAAAACAGTCTTTTACAAATTCAAGAGGTGGTCACTTAAGCAACTGACCTCGGGCCACTCATCGAAACATTTGTGCCAGTCATACACACAACACTGGACTGAGGCTACAAATGCAAAGACAGCTCCTGCATAGATTGACAAAAAAAAAAAATCAGATGGGACTTAGTGGTTTTCTTATTGACATTAAATGCCTCTAGGTTCAAGGAAATTAATACTATAGTGGCAAAAACATGTTTTTATTATTATAATCTGAACAATAAAATAAAGCTGGGGCACGACTGAAAATAACCACTGTAGATATTTTACTAAACTGAACCTTGCTTTTGTGAAGGCAAAGAGAGATCCCAAAGCAGGAGAGGGAGAGAGAGAGAGAGAGAGAGAGAGAGAGAGAGAGAGAGAAAGAGACAGAGAGAGAGAGAGAGAGAGAGAGATTGTAGTTCACTGCTAGCCAACAGAGGGAGCTATGGATTCTGGTCAATTTACAGCCAACACAGAGACTTATTGTAAGAGCTGTGTGTGCATGATGAGTGTGTGATGTGTGTTTATCTGTACAGCGTGCCAGATGAAATCATCGTAAATTCAAAGATAAAACCAATAATAAAAATTCACACATACATTCCAATTACATCAAACAACCTCAAATCCTCTTACTTACACACACACACACACAAGTGCACACAAGCACACGCACAGTTACATTGCCAGCAGGGATGGTAGAGATGGAGCTAAGTTATCTGATAGCTCTGTCAGCAGGTACAGCAGAACACAGTGTGGAAATGGCCAATTTGACCACAGACCCCCTGCCCGGCCCTCCAACCAGCTACACACTAAACCCAGAGAGAAAGTGTGTGTGTGTGTGTGTGTGAGAGAGAGTAAGACTACATCCACACTAATATATTTTCATTTTAAAATTGCATTTCAAAATGAAAAACAATCTCCATCCACACAACGTTTAGCACTGTTTCAGAAATCATCTGTCCATACTAACACGCCTGAAAACACATATCACATGACCATTCACGTGCACTGGGCACGCCCATGCCAGTGTAAACAGGAAGCAGATTGTCTACTCTGCAGCTGGTTGCTTAGTTGCAGAAAATACTACAGAGGAAGAACAGAAATGGCGAGAAGTAAGACCAGAGATTTCTTTGCTTGGACCGATGACACACGCTGGAATCAACCACTGGCAGTCAAAGATGATGATGTTTCTTTTCTTCCGGAAAAGGGTCACGTGATATGTGCGTGACAAGTTAGGGAAGGACACGTCATGACTGGTAAGACCCAATCAGGAAGTGAATGTGGACGTCTGTGTCATTGTTTTCAAAAGTCTCCATTTCCGCCCATCCACAGACTAAAACGCAGTCCCGGAGTTTTCAAACTAAAACGAGGTCAGCAGCATTTTTAGAAGTCTATGTTTTAGGGGTACGAAAACACCAGAGAAGTGTGGACGCCAGGCGTAAATGTAGCAAAAGTTATGTGTTTTGAAAACAAAAACATGTTAGTGTGGATGTAGCCAAATGCCAGAATCCCGCCAGGCACGTGTTCGCCGCACTCTGGCTCTGACGTGGTTTTGCTCCATCCGCTGCATGGTGTCCTATCCCACCGGGAATGTTTCAGAAGCAGAGTGTCTAGACTGTGGGGAAGCCATCCGCCTTTTAAATTCGGTTGCACTTCTACTATAGTAATTACTGCAGCCTAGTCAATTTAGGCTACTGTAATTACTGCAGTGGCAGGGCAACTAAACTGCCCGATTTTGTTAACTTGCTCAGATTTTGTTGATTTGGTCATTTTCCTTGATTATTGTGCTTCTACTGTCCCATAAGTGGCTCTCCACTCCACTAAACATACGCGCTCAGTCTATTTTTTGATGAAGGCCGTGTCAAGCTGCACAGAGCAGATGGAGCTGGGCAGGAAGTCAGACACAGAAACAGCATAGAGCATACGGTCAATTTTCAAAATAAAACACCCCATGCATCGCGATATCAACAATTAACACCATTAAAACAAATAAAGAAACCATTTAACTATGTAGCCTACTTACCCGCAGCAGAAGTACAAAAATCAAGGAAAATGACCAAATCCATGAAATCCGAGCAAGTTAACAAAATCGGGCAGTTTGGTTGCACTGCTACTGCAGTAATTACGCCGTCAGAAAAACCGCATTGGAGCTGGAACGAGACGTAGATACGCCCGGTGGGATCCAAGCATAAGGCATATCAATAATCTCAAAGCAGGGAGGAAAAAATGGGATGGAGACCTGGAAAGACATATCTGTCACCAAAGTGACCAATCGGTGGAATAGCAGTGAGAGGTTTTGAAGTCACAAGCTGTTATTAGATAAACACTACACTTTAGCTGCAGTTCATTTCAGGCTGTGTGTGACTCAGTGTGTTTATCCATGTTTCCAAGTGTTCTGCTTGGCAACATTAAGTCTATCTTTTCACGTTAATAAAAAAACTTTGTTGATCCCTTTGGGGAAATCAGGTTGTTGCAGCAGCAGCAGCAGCAGCAGCAGCAGCAGCAGCAGCAGCAGCAGCAGCAGCAGCAGAGAGTACATAATTCTGCAGCAAAAAGAAATTCAAATATTTGAAAACAAGAGTGATACAAAATGAATTTATAACATAAATTCAGTTTTTTAAATAAATAATGTAATAATAGCTAATAAATTGTTGCAGTTTATGTACATATAGAGTGTTAACTAATAAAAACAGATAAAAGTCATGCATTTTGAATTGCGACATTTGAACTTGACAACTTGAACTCTGACCCTACTTATGACACCTTATCTTAAAAGACAGGCTCACATTTACCAATTCTCAATGGGCCTCATGCAAGAATGTTCTCGTATTTTTATCTTAAAACTCTCGTACTTTTTTCTCTGAAGTTTGCTCGTTCCAGTGTTCCAAGTTGGAAACTCTCTTTACTGCCTGCACTTGTAAATTGCTCATTTCAGCTTGATGAATGCCACCTGTTCATGAGGAGGTGTGCATTCATGAGATGTGATCATCAGCATAATCCATATCTCTAAAATTGCCATATAAGGCTCCATGCTCTGCTCCATTTGTGGGTGAGTTTCATTCACAAAAAGTCTCTTTAAGAGTAAAAATATTGCACAGCTTCAAGTCCTGCTTTCAGAAATCAGGGTGTCAGTAGTAGGAGACCCAAAACAATTAGAAAATATGAATCTAGCTGTCAAAGATGTGTCATTAGAACAGCTCTGCACTGTGAGAGAATCAAATAAAGAGGGAATGCTTTGACATGCAGTTAGATGCTAAAAAACATTTTTCTAAAGCAAAGCACTCTGTGATGGGAGGCGGTCAGGTGACAGTCACAGAGATATTCAATGAGATAATATTATAGTCTACAGGTAATGTTACACCGTCAGCTTCAATAGAAGATGATACTTGCTTTGGTTACTGAATTCAGTCACTTAAAGCATATACTCAAAATATTTCAAGTCTGTCTTAAAACACTTGATTCCAAAGTTTCAATCTGAAGCTAATATGAGGCTTCAGAAGTCTGAGTTAGACAAATCAAGTGAGTATGTTCCAAAGTTACAGTCTTACTTTTCCTCCACTGCAGCTCAGCATGGAAACAATGTCTGGGGGAAACAGAAAGAACAAATTTGGTGAGAAAAAGTCATTTTGGAAAATACTCTCTTTATTTGATTAATGTAGTCTGCTGAAACCATATCAACTCCAGATAAACTTTGGAATATGAGAGGACTGTAGATTTTGTCCTCTATCTCTTCCATTGAAGGCACGTTATGAAGGGATTTCAATGGCCAGTATGAAAAGGAGGACTGATTACAGCAAACAAAAAATTGTTTCAATGTACATATGGGAATGTGAGCATTGCTTTTAAACAGACTTGAAAAAATGTGAACCTATCCTCTGATTCTGTTCGTGTGTTTGTGCGTGGGCACGTGTGTATGTGGCCACCCAGGCACCTCCGGGGAGGGAAGGGGCAGTGATGGTGATGAAGGCCAAGGAGAGAACACCAGCTGCTCGGAAAAGCTTCTGGGTTTTAAGGGGCTTTCTGGAGCTTGTCACCAAAACTCTGGGTAACCTTTGGAGAAGGGTACATGGGAAACACACACACACACACACACACACACACACACACACACACACATGCCTGTCACGATAATTACGTTTCCGACTTGGCGTACGATATATGGACATGACCTTGATCATTTTTGCTAACCTCGATATTGCTCATGGTGTTTACATGTTTGTTAACGTAATGTCACCATAATGAATGTCACCAACATTTTAGCCAATATGATGCCAGAATAAACAGCATAACTTATTGTGTGTGGTCTATTTATTTGAGGCATATAATTTGGCTATATGTTTCAGCAGGTTGTTTCCAAAAGGTTCCAGCATTTGATAAATCCAGTTTTCGCTCCTGCTGTTAAAATTAAAAAAAAGGGGAAGGTGGCGCGTGAGGCCCGCTCTTCCTCGGCCTCCACATCACGGGCAGATCTCCCACACTCTGCATTAGCGGCTAACAGGCTATTCATGTCACATTGGCTAAGTAAGTAGTTGCCGCCATTCCTCGCTGCACACGTCCCGAGCGGGGAGCGCGCAATCAAGCAGCACTGCTCATATGGCATATGGCACAACTGTAGTGTATAAGCAATATATCGTCCAACAAAAGTAGTTATCATGACAGGCCTACACACACACAAATAACACACCATAGCTTATCCAATCGTAAATTTACAATTAAGTCTCGTTACAAGACACACTATATGCAGTAAAGTGTAATAGATTTGTGTGTAGGTGTGTGTGCATTTCCAACCTAGATCAAAAAATACATGTAAACATTATTTAAACACACAGATGGCAGACCTGACACACACACACGTGTGCACTCAGACACACACGCTTATAATCTTGGCGGATGTATGTTGTGTTTTAGTCAGAACAGAGAGACATGTGACAGCCCTGTTATTCCATACAAAGGTCAGGCAGGATTTACAGCTAGGAAGACAGAGGTGTGTATGCACGACAGAGAGACACAATCAGATACTGTACAGAGAGAGGGGGGACAAAGAGAGAGAGATGTGTATACTTGGGTGACAAAAAAGGGCAAGAAAGAGAGTCATATGGAGAAGGTGACCTTAACATTTATAAAAAAAAGAAGCATTAAACTCCCTAAATGTTCAGTTGGTTTCACTATTTGATTGTTACACAGAAATGCATTTACACTGAGGCACAAGCTAGATAAAAGTATTTTCTCTGATATTTTTGTTAATAAGATATTGCTGTTATCTAGTATAACTTGAATCTAGTCAAGTGGATGGCAAAGAGGACAGAAAATTTTTTTTCCGCACATAAAAGTACACACACTCACACACTCACACTAGGTCAGGTCACCATCCTGTCAGTGGTCAGATTGAAGGTTGGCTGGACCGCACCTCATCAAAGAGTGAAAGGAGTGACCTCATCAAGCTGGGACAGGCAAAAGGGGGAAGACTTTGGACTGGACTGAGGTGTAACCTCATCAAACGTGGACAGACAGGGCAGACATGATAGATGTCAACACACAAGATGTGTGTTAGCATGTGTGTGTGTGTGCACATAAATTCCATGCAGTCAATGTTCGTATACTCTGCTCTTGTCAAATACTGTGTGAGCAAACAAAAACATACATGTATTCTAGGGATGCCATGCTGAGAAAATTTTCCCACCAATTAATAAAGTTGTGACAACACCGGTGTTACGGTTACACCGGACATTTTGCAAGATGAGATATTTGTCTACGACGTTCAATATCTGTAGACGCTCGCTTTGATCTTTAACATTAGATTTTTAGTTTAGATCTTCCCTTTACTGAAGAGTTAGTGACGGTGGGCTTCAGGCTGCTGCCAGCAGGTTGTCCTCTGTACATAGCCGGTCTGCGGTGTGTGTCTTATGGTGCAGACACACTGAATCCGTTGACGGGTGTCAAGTCGAGGGATCCCATTCATTTTCCATGGAAAGCAGGAGATCCAGCCACGCAGTTCATGATGGATACGGCACGGTGAGTTGAAGGACCAACCGCCATAATGAATTTGCATAATCACAACTCAACCTCAACTTTATGCAAATTAGTTTGGTCCAGAGCAACACGGCCGGCTCACAAAACTCAGATCAAACTGTCAAACTAGGCCACGCTGATCAAATATGAATCAATACTTTGTTACTGCATTGCCTATTTCTCAACTCAAAGGTTTTCAGAAACATATTTTAGTATACTTTTTTTGGAAAAACCAAACACCACCCAACTCACAGTACGTCACCCACCACCCACCGGCCGGAGCGTTCAGTGGTCTGGTGTGTCTAGATCCATCATCGCCGGAGTCTGTAGGTCTGCACCATTAGAACCAGAACTGGAGCAACCTGTCTTGCATCCAGAGAAAGACACACAGAGAGCAGGCTGAGCAGGCAGAGCGCGGGAGAGTTTCTGCTGAAAACAAGCACAGAGACCCGAGGAGACATGAGAGCAGCTGCTCACTAACAGCTACGTGTATTTACAGTAGAGTGCAGGAGGGAGGACAGATGTCTCACTCCGCCATTCTGTGCTGCGACTCTGCTGCTGCTGCAGAACGTCACGGAGCAGACACATTCAGTTTATAACTGTAGTGTCCGTCGTCCGACTAAGTTTTGATAACATGCTTAGTATTTTACAAATGAGAGGTTTTTTATTTGATGAACATGGGTACTAATATGTGAAAATAAACTAAATGGGTTTTATTTCTATAAAATAAAAAAATAGCTAAACGATGGTATGGGCAGTGGGCAACTAATGTAATCGGTGTATGCCCCAACACCGTGTAACACTGTTTAACACCGGTAACATCAACTATCGCAGCAGGCCTAGTGTATCCTCCCAGTAATAGCGAGACCGCCACACCAGGTTCAATTCTACATGCAAGATGTCTATGTCTGTTTCATTTACAAACACACTAGAGAAAAAAATCTCAGAAATTAAAGGGAAAAAAGCATATAAGAAGTTTTCTTGGCTGAGGTGGAAAAGTTGCTGCAATTAAGGGAGATGAACTGATGAACAAGTGGACAGAGAGAGAAAGAAAGGCAGATAGTTAGATAGATAGATGACAAATGTCTGTACCAAATTCTCTGCTGATCCATCTGGTAGATTGTGAGATATTTCTCAGGATAAGTGAAAACTTTGACCTTCTGGTGGCACTACAGAAAAAAGTCAAGGAAATCACCAAACTAAAAAAAAAAAAATCAAAACTCAAAATCAAAACAACTTTATTGTCCACTTTTGTTGCACAAAAATTGAAATTCGTCTTTAGCTTGCATGACAATCAACATCAATATCAGATCATTCACATCATACGTTACAAAAAAGTCAGCTGGCTTCATCCTCTGGGGACCTTGAATGTCACAGCAATCCATACAATAGTTGCTGAGATAGTTCAGTTTGGAGTGAAGTTGTGGACCAACCAACCAGCCAACCAACCGGCAGATCAACACTGCCATCTCTAGAGACACGCCACTAGCTTTGCTAAAAACTTCAGTGTGAATACTTGCCAGCAACCCCAAAATACAGAGGGTGGTGTAGCCTGTGTGTGTATCTATCTAACAATAAGCTATTTACATTGACAGTAAATAGCTATTGGAATCACTTTCTCACCACAACCTTATTTCCTTACATTCTCTTGATCTCATGAACTCATCCGCACCTCACTGCTACCACCTTGCTCTCTTCCTCTCCTTCCCTCCCTCCTTTTCATTCTCAGGTTTTGATATATTCTCATGGATAAATTAGAACTAGGATGTAATTATAGACAGAGTGAGTTTTTGCTGGGTAACAAGGCACCGAGAGTGTGTGTATGTGTGTGTGTGTATGTGTCTTACTGCCTGTGTGTCTGACTAAAGCAGTGTTTTGTATTGAAATAGGTGACTTCGGAGAGGTGCGCTCCTTTAATTACACCGCTCTCAAACATAACATGAGTGGGCTATTCCGCTGGGATTAGTCGTCTCTCAATGCTGTCTCTTTGTTAACGCAACACACACATAACTCTCACACACACACACATACTCAGACACAAATGTATGCCTGCCAAAAAGCCCCTCTCTCCAATAGTTCAACACTCAATTTATTCAAACTGAGGTGCAAGCCAAGTGAATAATTCCACTACTAATAAAGATGGTAAGAGAGAGTGTGCGCACAGGGGAGATGAAGGGGGAAACAGGATAAAACAGCAAAAGTAGGAGGGTGGCGGGCGGGGGGGGGGGCTACATAACTACATAGTTTAGAGGAAAGGAAAGCCTACAGAAAAAAAACGTGATTTTTCCAAGGACAACAAAATCTAATCTTAACATTAATTGCTGGTTTCAGACTAGTGAGCGTGGATATTTGATTTGGACCAAATGTGTTGGTGTGTGTAGGTTACACATATTTCTCTCTGAATTTATCAGTCAGTGGGTCAAAGTTAAACAAACTTCATTAATGTCTCAACAAACACAAATATTAGTTATACTCACAAACCTTAATTCATGTGTGTATGTATCAAACTGACTGAGTTTATTGTTTTGTATTTTTTATTATTGAAAGGAAGAAAAACTAAGGTCTTTGGAGATGTATCAGAAATACTTTTTTAAGTGCAAATTATAATTTCCGCATTTGCATCGCTGAGGATGGATACAAATTTAAACATCCACCGATAGACAGACACCCACTGCCCGTGCGTGGGTCAGTTTTAGAGTATTTTAGCTCTAGCCTCTATGCTTCTGACTGGGCACGTCGGTGTACAGTATAGAGGGAACCAAGTCACAATATAAACATATTGTAGCTTATAAGCCAAGTACAGTCAGCATTTTGTTAGCAGTGATGATGAAGAATAAGGACCACCCATCATCTAACTGGCACAGAGCTAGCACGTACAGTACCAGACCAGTCTGTCCACTGAACGCACAGAGACCAAATTAATATCAACCCTCCATCAAACTACCGGTATGATGGCAAACAGTAGCAGAGCATTACTGGGATTAATAACTGCAATGTTAAAATGACTGAATTTCATATCGGAATCCCTTACACTGCATGTTATCGGGAAAAAGTAACCACAATACTGTAACACTAAAGCACCAATGTGGTTTAAAGTGTGAGGTTCTTTTTGTGTTATGTTGATAAAATAGTACAGTTACTGCTTTATGCATATACAATTGAAATGAAATGAGTTGATTGGCTATATGCAGAAAACCAGAACCAGTCAGCAATTGAGCAACAGTGCTAAATTGACTCACCATTTTTCCTTGACGTGAGCAGAACATGATGAAAAAAGCCGCTAAATGCTCAAAGAACATAAACTCTAAAGTAAAAACGTGACCTGTTGGACGTCACTCGCGTGTATATATGTGTAGATCAGGAGGGGGAGGGATGGGAGGAGACAGAGACGAAATGAAGTGCTGTGTGCGTGTGAAGAGGACATGAAACTGATTTTGTGATCCAACTGCTGATGAACAAATATCCAAATATCGGTATATTTCAGGCCAGCCTTAGGAAGAATCACAAATAATTAAAAAAAATTGCACCATAAAGTTTTAAAGAAATTTGTGAAGCTGCAGCAAGTGCCACACGAGTGAATAAACAGTACTACTGTTGTGGATATTGTTGAGGAATAATCTGACACAACAGAAAGGTTTCGCTGGCATATTACTGAACACGAGGTGATGCCCCATTCAGGTATTATTAAGACTCCTCTTCTTATCCATCTCTTCTCTTCAGTTCTTGTATCGCAGTTCTCCAGTAACCATGGACACATTTGCAATAAATGTGGAGATGTTGGAGCAATATGATTTTTTTAGGTCCCACTCTGTTAGTTGTTGCTGTCAGCGCGGACAGCTTCTGTAAAACTTCAGGCTGTTATCCGTCATTCTGCTGTTCGTCTGGTAACGTTTATCTGACTTTCTGTAAGATGGTGAAAATTAGTTAATTTGTTATACTAACTAGATGGATGATGTTATTTCATCTAAAGAGTAAAGGGGACTACAATAGTTCACACTGCAAGATACACAGAACATAAACACACTCCACTTTCTCTGTGTCTGTGTCTAATGATGTGTGTGAGTAATTACTTTAAAGCCAGTGTGTGCGGGTGTTTAAGTGTCTGTATTCAGTGCAAATGCTCATGTTTTTATCTGGGCTTTTGTCTATGTCTTTGCCTGCCCTGCAATGAGTGTGTTTAATGGTGTGTGTGGAAATAATCACTTAATCATCGCGCTGCCTCCATTTGAGGTGTGTGTGTGTGTGTGTGTGTGTGTGTGCTTCTTGGTGCTATGATTTCACTGTAAAATAAGCTGAAAGATGCGAACGGAAGTGGGGAGGTCTGGAAAAAGACAGTTAACATGTTGAGAAATATTGGTGAGAGAAAGGGAAGAGAAAGATTAAAGTAGGAATAAAAAAAAAAGAGAAGGAAGAAAGGAAACACGAAACAGAGACTGAGGGAAAACACAGATAGAAAGACAAACCTTTACCCTTTATCTCTCTCTCTAATTCTCCACAATAACCCTTCCTTCCAATGTTGCTCTCCGAACCGTCGGCCTGTGAATTTATAGTTGGCCCAATGATTGCTTCTCGGGCCATGATGGCTGTAAATTGCTTTGCCATTTGGTAAATGTTGGCAGTTAGAAGGTATACAAGTAATTATTTCCGCTTGTGCTGATTGAGACATAATTCCAAGATGAGGCCGTGGAAAAAATGACAGCATTTCGAAACAACTCTGTTTTAATTTCCCACCATTCCTAATTAGAATCTGTATGAACATGGGGAGTTTTTTATGTGGTTTCCTCCAATGGGGCCAGAAATAATTAAACTGTCAAGGGGAAATAAATACGTATAAACAAGGCATAATTTTTACAGCGCGCAGCACCTTGTCAGGCCATGACTTTTTGTGAAGAAAAACAATGTAGGGAACAATGCAGGGGCATAGAGGACACATTGAAGGCACACACACACACACACACGGGGCAAAACGCATACTGTATCTATAGATAGAGACCTCCTCTTATCCCGTATGGATCCCACCTTCACAAAAGAACTCAACATTTGAAACAGCTGTTTAACAAACACATAGAAAATCGGAAAGAAGCCACAATTTAATAAAATCACTTTAAATCCCCAGCTTCATATTAATATTACAAAACAGATTTTTAAAAATCAGCCACAAGAGTGACCTTTTTAAAAGACACAAACCTGTATCATACACCAGCATGTTTTAAAACTCCAAAAAATCTAACAGTTGAGCAATTATTCTGGGAGTCATCCCGCCGATCTTTGAGATTTAGCAGCACTAGGTGAATTAGAGGCCAGTATCCACTGTGCAGGCTCAGAGTGAGCTCACACTGATAGGGCCAGCTAATGGAGATGCATTCGAACTAGACTTACTCAATTACAATCTGACATCAACTTGTAGACCCCAGAATACACACACGAACGCACACACACACACACACACACCTAAATGAATCTCGTAACACAGCAGATATCACAGACTTCATCAGGCTCTCAATGAAAGAGGTATCAGACAGAGAGTGTATATTCGGGTGTAACCTGGTAATTCCATTTACTACCAAGCGTATAGCTGACATTGTTATCTAGTTTGTGTAACAATAAATTGTACAAATTGCTTTAAATCCTTTTTCTTTTGTCAACACACAATCAAACCAGCTCAGACACCTGCAAGAGGCCCCACATCAGCAAACAGACGAGAAATAAAAAGCATTTGTGTGTCAGTTTGTCTCAGGCCGATATGGTGTCCTATACAGTCTGATGATACAGCAGGAAGAAAGGTTGTGATGATGAGATCTGTTCTCCAGCCAGCACAACTAAATGTATGTTTTTTTGTGTGTTTACTTAGTGACACAACACAGTCACAGTCAGTATTTTTTACAACTTTCTACCTTATAGAACACCATATTGTTAAAGCTATCATCAACACAGAGCATTTAAGTTGATTTCTGTTGCAGCCATGTTGCTGTTGCTTCATCCCCCCATTGCTCAAATATGTATTTCAATACACTAACACACTTTCATGTCACAAATTTTAGCAACAGGTTTATTTAAAAATGGAAATGTATGTCATGATCAAAGTTTGTAAGAACTGAAGTTGTTTTTCTTTCATTTAGGTTTTTTTTTTATTTTTTATTTTTTTATTTTGGGGGGAAAAGTCACGGCGACTTTTCTTCTCTCACAGTAACATCCACTACTAGTTGTGAGAGTGGAGGCTTGAGCGTGCAGACACACACTCACACATGTACTCTATATGCCTCTGCCGACTAAGGTCAATGGTGCGCTCAGATACAAATGATTCTCATCTAATATTAATAGGATATGCTAAACGGTAACACAGAGGCAGTACAGAACAGAACAGCATCTCTGAGTGAGTGTGTGTGTACACATGCATGTATTTTCCTGGCGTGCAGGGAGACGAATGCCACTGGGACTAAAGTAAAATTCAAGAATAATAGTACTCGCCATGTTAACATTCTGAAACAATATAAGTATGCATGTTAATATTTTGGAATGGTGCTCCCTGTGGAAACAATCAGGCAAACCAATAGAAAGACTGTCTATGCCAGAAAAATACAACAGCATTGGCCTTACAACGTAAAATAAATAAAATAAAATAAAATAAAATGTTTCTGTTTTGCTGACAAGCAGCATCTAATAGCCTGGTGACAATTATCTCTCAGAGGCAAAGGCAAACGTTTCTCAGTGTTGTTACGGTGCTGCAAAATTCTTAAAGGAGGAGGTCAGGGTTGATGGTTAGGCTTACAAAGTCAACATCGACACCTGAGATCAGTATTCGCATCCAGTCACCTGCAAACAGTTACTGTTTCTTTTAATCATGACTACGATATTTCCCTAACACTTAATAACCCTTAACAACTAGTTTTATTTGCTTAAACCTAACCAACCCTTAACAACAGTGATGGCAGATCACTGGATAACAATTCTGGAAAGCACTGGTAAAGAATGTCGTCCTGCCCATATGGTCACCAGATCGTTTGGGAGGTCAAGACAAATTTTGCTGTTTAGGTTGGAGGACTTGTTGAGAGTAGTATAACTCTATATGCTGAAATTACCAAAAAAGAATAAAAAAGTTAACTTTCCAAACCAGAACTTTTTTTGTCTATATTATATATATATAAAAATTCCTTCTGCCTCCAATGAAGCACAGTGTTAGTTCAGGCAGAGCACTGAAGTCGTTTTTGTACTGGCTGATTGGCATCAGCTGTTTTCAATATGCTTCACAATGATTGGCTCATTCACAGATGTGTAGCCAGTAACACCCAAACACAGTCACGCACGTGTTCAGCGTAAACATTATAACAACTATCTATGTTTACTCTGCAGATCATGCGGTTGCATTGGCGTTTGGGCTCCAGCGCAGCTGCTGGAGAGAATGTGTGTGTGTGTGTGAGGTGTGTGTGTCCACCATGAGCCACGCATGACCCTGGATCTTTTACCTGCTCCGCTATCTTTATGCGTCGGATATATTTTTGCCTGACTGGCTTGCGTCTCTGAAGTGTCAAATTCACTTGTGAATGTATATAAATGCTTGTATTTATTGACAGTTGACTTAAAATTATTTTTAATTATGCATTTTGTTTGTAACACAGATACAGCAAAACTAGTTTTCCATGTTTGTTATTAGAGAGAGAGGTAGAGAGAGGTCGAGAGAAGGAGGGAGATGGTCTTGTCTGAATGTCCGTTAAGTTTCCTCCTGTGATCAAAGGTTTTGTGTTTTAATGCAGCTGATTTTGCAGTACAGTTGTTCTCATTTACACATTTTTCCGTTTCTGTTATCAGACGTTGGATGTAGTGTGAAATTTGATCACAGCTCATAAATACCACCTTAGCCGGCAGTCATTACCAAGCTGCAGATGAAATCATTATTTTATGATAAATACATTATCTGACAAAATGAACAAAAATAAAAGTTAATGACAGCAGCTGTGCTGTGAGATCAGCTATATAAACATTGAAATGAGTGATGACAGAGAATGTTAGAGTCCTCCCCATCCACTGCCAGAGGTGATCCGGTCGTCTATCAGATCATATAGGCCGATCTCCCAAACCTAGATCAAACAAACATGCACCAGGGAAAAATGCAGTGCTAACGTCAAACTGCAGGCTAGATAGCAGTAATTATACAGATACAGTAATTGGCTGGTCAGCTGCAGTACATTAAGATTAAGATTCAGACTTTATTGTCATTTCTCAGCACTCACATACATTAAAACGAAATGTATCCTCTGCATTTGACCCATCCTATATACTAGTTGCAATGGGCAGCCGCAGTGGTCTCCTGGTGACCAACTCCAGGTCTTTTTACCAGTGCCAGTGGTCAGGGGCAAGGACAGGAATATTAACCTAACATACATGTCTTTAATCATGGGAGGAAACCGGAGCACCCAGCAGAAACCCATGCAAACATGTGGAGAACATGCAAACTCCACACAGAAAGGACCTGGGACTGCCAGGTGGACCTTCTTGCTGTGAGGCAACAGAACTAACCAATGAGCCACCGTGCCACATGTAAAGGTACCTGCAAATATAACTTTGGTCCATTTAGATGCTGGTTTGGTCATTGCTCTTCAAAACCACTGATGACAACACACTGTCTGCCCTGACTTGTAGCTACAGCGCAAGTTTGTTTACTTTGTCTCTCATTCCCTATGGTGTAACACCAGCACTCAGCCTGCCAGCTGCTGTCAATCAAACACAGACACCGACACGCCCCTCCCAAGGGCTGAGATGAAAAAGGAGCATTTGTGATATTTCCCCAAAGACCTTCCCCAAGACCTTTTTTCTTCCTTTTGATAATATAAATCTATTAACAACACATTTAAATATATAGTATGTTGGCATTATTTTTGACTATTTTTGACTTTTGAAAAAGGGATAATCAATTGGGATTTCAGGTGGACTTTTCTGTCAAATATAACCATTTGCTATAAATGGTCGATTCCTTGACATAAGTGTTTGATTAAATTTGAGAATTACACTCCTTAAAACAATAAAGCCCTGTTTGTTTTCAAGGATAAATTGCCTTTAAAATTCCATGTTTTTGCAAACTAAAGGTGCATACAAAATGACTCAGTTTTGTTGATACGCTGATAATCATAAATTGTGAAACTGACAATGAGTTAAAGGATACATTTGGACTGATAGGAGCAGGCTTATCGTGCAACATTTAACATCGTTAAGCATCCTATTTGCCGTTTTATGGAGGTGTTGCAAGAGCTAAATCCATTTAGCAATGTAAAACCTGTGTACAGTATATGCATATATGATCAAGGAAGAAATGTGCACTGTCTGAAATGACAGATGTGTATGTCCAAATGTATGTGCCTCCTTTCCTGTCGGCCGTTTTCTCTGTATAGTGTGTGTGTGTGTGTGTGTGTGTGTGAGAATGTGTGAAACAGCCACCCGTTCTTTGAAACAAAAACAACCACTTAGGCATGAACAGCAGCGCTTGGGAGACATCAATATTTCAGTCAGGTGTGTCGAGAAAGAGAGAGAGGGAGAGAGAGAGAGAGAGAGAGAGAGGAGAACATGAAAGCAGGAATGAGGGGGGGACCCTTGCCATTCTAAGGCATTCCCATGACTGACGGAGAGTAAACCTATGAGTGTGTGTGTGTGTGTGTGTGTGTGTGTGTACATGCATGCGTGTGTGCCATTTCCCCATCCTCACCCCACCCCAACATTCACCATTGTGTGTACCACCTCTGTCACCTTTCCTCTAATCAGGAGTTTAAATCAATGACGTTGTCCAAAACTATAATTGCCACTCCTTAAACTGCTTCTCTCGCAATATGCTTTCACCAAGAAACCACTCGGCAGCAGAAATACGCCTCTGCGTGTGTCGGTGTGTGTGTGTGTATGTGTGAGCTGGATTAAGAGTATTTTCTCATTACGGCAGTGTCTGAACGAGTAGAAAGTGCTTCTCACATTGTTTTACAGCATCCTGAAACCTCAAAGCTCAGCACTAAGCAGCATAATACCCGGTAGCCCACACAGATGCCTTAGCCTGGAACTCTGTCGTCACGAATTGTTCATGAGCTAGACTCATTAGGCATCATTTATCAAACTACTTAAGAATAAATTATTCCTTTTTAGTGTAAGTGTAACCTACATTTTTGGGAAGCGAGTTTGTTTGGACATTGCATCTCAACAAAGCATTTGTTTTGGTTTGATTGGTGAAACTAGCTGGTCTCATTCTAGGAGGAGATACAGACTCTGATGGGCCTTCAGGTCCAGATCTGAAATTTGTATTTGTATCGAGCTTATATGTCCATGAAGCATGCAGGGGGGGCTTTATGAATGCTGCGCCAGTCAAACTCTATACCAGCTGCTTTAAGTGAGGGCAGATGGGAAACACCTTTAAGGAGTGGGAATGTCATTAGAGTATTTCATTCCCATTTCTTCAAAGCACCCAAAGCTCTTGTCTCTAAACTCAACTGACAAAGGATTTAAGAGTTGGGATGTTTTTGTAATTGTTGTTGTGTAATTGTGTAGACTGAGACTGTAGGCTCTAATATTTATTTGCTATCAGATTCATAGCAACTATAAAATATGCAAAATGAATCTGTCTGCATCACATACAGTATGATACTGCTCCATGGGGCCTCCTATGTTTACCTGACCCAGAAACAACCAGAAGAGTGCAGATCTCCACCGGGTTTGTGCAGTGAAGATGGCGGTGAAGATAACAAAAACAGGTGTTTTTTTTCATTTCATATCGTGCCAAACTTTAGTGGATCATAACATATCGTGCATGGAATTAATCTGAAGATGCTCCGGTTCAAGATGAGACAAAACTTTTCTATGGATGTCAGTTTTTGAGCCAAGATAAAGGCCAAAATGTGGCCTGCAACAGACTAGTTAAGCCTTTTTTTTAGGACTTTAGGCAAGGACTGCTGAAAAGACGAAAGTCTAAGCTTTATGATAGGTTCTTAAGGAATCTTATTAATATTTATTTGAATTTGCAACACAACTCACTCTCAAGGTACTCAAATTTGGCACCGATTGATCTAATCTGGCACAATTCATGGTTGGTTGTCTGTAGCGGAAATCGCTTGTGGCCCCTACTGGCCGAGGAGGAGTGAGGATTCAGCAGTCAATGGCGGTATAAAACCAGGGTTTCCGCCAGTGTAATGCAAGCCTGGCAGCTTGCCGGGCCTAGGTTGACTAGTTTATAGTCAACTATAACATTTTTTTTAAATGTATTTTTAAGATGTTTTTTAAACTAAAATGTGTTATACAAATAGCGTAGCTCCTTTAAGAAATAGCTCAGTGCGTAGGTTCTGTGAGTAGCGAATGTGGGGTCAAGAGAGAGAAAGAGAGAGAGTGTGTGTTGGTGTATGAAGTTAGCAGTAACGTTATAGCTGTGAACATAGCAGTGCAGTGTGTTTACAGTTTAGGCAACATTTCAAACTCAAGGCCCATCAATAACCACGAGAGGTTATTGAGCACACAGTCATAAATGTGCAAAAAAAATTAGGCTGATGAGTCCAGTAGCTGTGGACAGATACACACATGGAAACACACACACACACACACACACACACACACGACCAAATGCATGATCCCCTCCAGGCTTATGCCTGGCGGAGATAACAATAAACTATTCTCATGATGGTTGCCGTTTAAATGTTGCAACGCTGACTTGCTCCGGAGATTTTGAGACTGGCAACTACCCAGATACTATATGTGTGTATGTGTGTCTGTATGTTCGTGCTCAGACTTTGGCTGCCAGTCTGTGTTAACTCTGGCTGATGTTCCATTAACCAGAGACAGGAGTTTCCTTAACCTGACAATGCACTGACAACAGGACAACACACGCCTACACACACACAGCGAATGAAAAACTAACTGGTTGCTCATGGATGGATGGATAGATAGATTGATCAATAGGTAGATAGATAGATAGATAGATAGATAGATCGATGGATAGATAGATAGATAACTGTTGTGGCAAGATGCCTGATTCTTTCTGCCTGTCTAGTAAGACGATTGAAACAGGGAGATAAACAGAGAGCTAGAAGAGAAGTAGAAAAAGAGAGAGAATGAGCAAGACAGTGACAGAGGAAGAGAGAGAGAAAGCAAGGTGGAAAGAGAGATGGAAATAGAGATGGAAAGAGAGATGTCTGGTTAACAAGGTGCTGAGCACGACAAGCCCTGGGGAGTCCACGCTCCCTTACCCTCTAAGATTAGACATCTCTCTCTCTGTCGATCCCACTCTCTCTCTTGTTGCGACACAAGGGGAACATGCCACTATCACAGGGGGACACCTCGGGAAACATCTCTGCCTCTCTCTCTCTCTGTCTCTCTCTCTGGTCTAATACAAAATCGTTTTGTTTTTCCCCACTTCCGTCTCATTCCTTCACTCTCCTCCTTCCTCTTCATTCTCTTTTCATCCTCCCTGTCTCTTTCTCTTATATCTTCAATTTTAATATTTCATTTGCTTCATTGTCATACATACATGAATGACGGATTGCAACTGAATTATATAATAACATACAATAGAGGCCTTCACCAGTCCACTCAGTTCCTAATAAGTGAAACCCAACCTGGGTCCAGAGTTTAAACTATACTCAGTCTAACTGGGCCCGGGTAGGGTCCCATATTATTAACCTGGGTCTCAGATCATGTCAATATGTGTAACACCCAAGTGGATCCAAGTGGATTAGCTATCAAGTGTGATCACATGTTGCGTCATAATCATTATGGGTTCCGGGGGTAAGAGTGGTAAATGTGAAGTGTAGGGGAAAAAGATGTATTGCTACTCTCTTCTGGTTTTGTCTCTATTTGGGTCTGTTTTGCTTGACCATATTTGGATCAGGTCCTTTGGTCTATTTTGAACCAGATTTGTCCTCGGGTCACTTTTACATCAAATTTTCAAATCTTTTTTTTGAAAATTAAGCTATGTACAGTATGTCCTGTTCAGTGAGGTTTTCTAAGGGTGCATTTTGGATTGGATTCAAAAATATTACACACACGCACACACACACATAACTGCTTAACAGTATAGTAATTTATGTAGATTATGTAACTTCATTTTAGAAATTCTTCAGTTTCTGTTTGGGTTTTTCATCTCCCTCTACCACCCCAACATCGCTTGTTCCTGTCTTCTCTCTCTCTTATATCCCCCCCCCTCCCTTCCCTCAAACCCGTCTCTCCCTCTCTCTCTTAGTTGTTTGACACCTCTCTCCCACCTGAGCATCTCTATGTGTCAGGACAAATTGGCCGAGACTCACATCTTTCTCTCTCTCTCTCTCTCTCCCCCCCTCTGTCTGCCCACCACTCAACCGGAGAGAGAGAACGAGAGAGCAAGAGACAGAAAGAAAGAGAAAGAGATTGATAATGTGTGTAGAGTGGGGGAGGAGGAACAATATGCATCAGAGGAAAGACAAGGGTGGTGAAGAAGGAGGGTAAGGGGGGGAAAAAAGTGTTATGATGAAATAGAAAAAGGAAGAAAGGGAAACACTGACCAAAAGATGGTGGACAATACAGATTTAGACATATATAGATTTTCTTTCTTTCTTTGGTCTTTTGAGAATGGTTGGCCACATTGCACATTTTTATGTAAAGATGAAATCTGCCAGTATTTGGAAACTTTAGGGTATATTAACTGTAAAAAATATATGGAAGTGGCTACTGATGTTATGACCAGACAGAGTGTTTAAAGCTACTTGTATTATTGTTAAACTAAACCAGTTGTTTCAGTGTTTCTTGATGTATTGAGTCCATGCTTTGCCACTGTGTATACCACATATTCACTGAAAAAAAAAAAAAAATCAAGTCAAGCTTAAACTTGCTAAACTGAGGAAATTTTACCTGCTTTTCCTGTTTTAATCAAGTTTTCCAATGCTACATTATGACATCACATCATTTTATAATAAGAAAATCAATAGTTGGCTGAGTTGTTTAGTGTTTTAGTGTGTATGTGTAAAGACTGTGTGTGCGTGTGTATGTTATTATTCTCCCAAACTCAATAACTCGCTCTCTCCCCTACACACACACACACGCACAAAGCACAATACCTGCTCAAACCAACACATGCTCTCATCGTCAGTCTTGTGTAATGAATTTTGGCTGTGTACATGTTGTCAAACAAACACTTTGACACACGCAGAACACTGTTCCAAACACATACAGACACCACATAAACAAATATGCTCTTTCTGTCGCATACCCGTACTTCCTCTATCATACTTTAACACACAAACACACACACTCACACACACACACACACACACACACAAAGGCCTATAGCATTGTGACAAAGAGATCAGAGAAACGGGCAGAAAATAATAGAATCTTCATCCCAGTAATCCATATTCATTCTTCTCATCCCTCCTCGCCTCATCCCTCCCTCCCTGCACGCCACGCTTCCCCGTATCTGACATTCAAATGAGTTGTCTTTTCTCCCTTGTTAGACACACACACACACACACACACACACGCACACACATAAACGCATAAACACTCACTCACCATCCCTCTCTCTCTCTCTCACACACACACACACGCACACACTCATCCTCTTTCTTGGATACTTTCTGCCCCGTTGCACCCGTGATGGCAAATTGAGCGCCTCCCGTCTCTCTCTTTCTCTCACTCACCCCCTCTCTGTTGACTCCTCTCATCTTTCCTCCATCTTCTCCTCTCCTACCCCACCACCCGCCACCCTCCACCCACCCCTCCTAACCCTTCTAGACCCTCCTGCCTTTCTCTCCATCCTCCTCTTCTTCTTCTTCTTCTTGTTCTTCTTCTCTCTCTCTGGCAGGTAGGTTTGGATCACAAACCAATGAAGGGAGGGGAAAAGCCTTAATGTGGTGAACGGGTGCGTATCTGACACACACTTAAAACATCTCACTCATTCACTGCAATACACTTTCAGAGCAACACCAAAAATAGAGTTTCTATCTATCTATCTATCTATCTATCTATCTATCTATCTATCCATCCATCCATCTATCTATCTATCTTCCTTTGCTCTCTGTCCGTCTGTCGTGGTCCTATTAGTGGAAGATGGAGGTGTGATCATGGTTACTGTGTGCTAACAGGGAGCGTGCTGCCACGGATGACAAATATTACACACACACACACACACACACAGGCAGCCATGCAGGGAGAAACCACTTGGTAGATTTCATCACTGCTCGTAATTATGATCCTGTCAAGTTCACAACGTGGCAATCCATAACGACACACACACACACACTCACACACACACACACACACACACACACACACACACACATACACACACACATACAGACATGGCTGAAACACATAAACATTGGACCTATCCATTCATATGTCTCATCTAGGCTCTCTCACATACTTAACACACTCACATACTGAAAATGTACTTATTTAATTTTTTATATGAAAAAATATATCTTTTACACATGCATAATTACGGGATATACTTTCACACATAAACAGAGGAACAATATACACACACACACACACACACCAAAACATGCAATGCAGTTCATAAGAGATGAGATGTTATAATTTAGGGGAAGAAGCCAGGAAGGGACGATGTAAAACATGAGAAACTGCAGAAAACACTTAAACAGGTGTATCTTATATGACTTGTATATAAATATATATGTACTGTGGGGATTGTGTGCACTATTAATATGTGTAATTGTGGACTTGCATGTTAATCGACTTATTATATTTCTGTTTGTGTAATCTTGTGAATTTTTTGTAATGTCTATGCATTGCATCTGGACACAAGGAAACGTGTGACTATATGTGTATTTAAGTGTGCCCGTGTGTGTGTGTGTACTGTTTGCCAATGTGTGTGTGTGATGACATCTCTGTCTCCAGTGTTGACACCTCATGTGTCAGGGGAACCTATTAGAGACCCTCACAGCCTAACCCCACACCTGACCCCCACCCTGATGTATGTGTGTGTGTGTGTGTGTGTGTGTGTGTGTGTGTGTGTGTGTGTGTGTATTTTTTGGGTAAGGCATCTTCACCAAAATGTTGATCTTGCTGTTGTTTTTCTTTTAACTTTTATTTATTAAAGGTTTGCATCGCCAATTATAGAGTCACTTACTAAAAGCCACATCATTTACAGTTAGTGGTTTCTATACAGCTGTGATGTGTGTGAGTTAAACTGTGTGCCTGTGTGTGTGTAAATATGTGTGTGTCTGTGTGCCCCAGAACTCCCAAACAAACCAGGGGGTCAGGCCTCTGGTTACCCCTGGATATCTGACCCAAAGACCCCATTGCCCCATATAAATCTACTGGGCCGTGCTGTGTGTGTTTGTGTGTGTATTTGCTTTGTGTAAGTACATGCTTTTCTCTCAGCATATGTGTGTGTCTGTGAGTGTGAGTGAGAGTGAGAGAGAGAGAGACTGAAAATTGCTTCCTTGTCGTCATTCCCTCCTCAACTTTGTTAATTTTCTTTTTACGTTTGTACTTTAATTTTTATTTGCCATTTGTGAGTTTTTTTTATCTACTATAAATGATCTGTCATCATAAACAGGTATTCTGGCTTTATGAGATTGGCATTACCAGTAGGAGTTTGACATAAGTAATGGGCCCTCATAAATAAATAACCTCAAATTCCAAAAAAATCAAAATAAAAAGGTCCTTCCCTATTTGTTTTTCACCCTTCAATCCTTCTACTTCTTTTGTTCCCTTTTCTCACCCTCCCTCCTTCCTGCACCTACCATTAATGTCCTCAAATTAAAGTTATTATTATGGTATCATTATTATCATACAGACAGAACTATTTAAAATAAGAGACACATTTTGTTTTTAATTGAGTAAAGTGAGGTAAATATTCATCCTATTTAATTTTTTATGAGTCAAAACATTTCCCAAATTACCTTAATGAGTCTTCATTAAAAAAATAAATAAATTATGTTGTGTCGCAGAAACAAAAGACAAAACCTTTTTTTTTTCCTTTGTTTTTACATCTTTTTCCTTTGGTTTACTACCACTGCATGTGTTTCTTGTGAAGGTCACTAAAGAATGAATTCCAGTTAGGGTAAAGGCTTGTTGCTTGTATCTTTTACGCAGCTTGCAGAGGAGAATAAACAGCACTTTCACCACGTGTAGATAGTGTGTAAGGCTTAATGTGTTGAATGTCAGTGGATATCAGTCAGAAGGTCTTGTGCTTCACTCTGCTCTACACAGTCAACACTGTGTTTAACCCCTAGATGACATTGAGCACACCTACACACACACACACACCGCAGTCTTTCATACACTAACATGTAATACACAAACAGAGAGGAAGTCGTGACTTCAGAGCCCGCTCACTAAGGCAGAGGAGAACAGAGAGAAAGAGTATTGAAATGTGCACAAAAAATGGCAAGAATTATCAAAAATGTCTTTTTTTATTACTAGAATATCTTCAGTAGAAATTGCATCTCTGCGATGCAGGGTCACTGTTCCCCAACAAGACCTTATAAGAATAAAAAATATGCAAACATGCTGACAAAATATACTATTTCTCTCCTGTAAATGTGTAAATGTGTGATCGTCAAGCCCTTCTTAAACCAAAGATACAAAGGAAAACTGGGAACTGGTGTCTTCCCCAGCTAATGACTCCTTCATGATAGTGAATTTGTTTTTTTTTGTGTGTCTAGATTTTATATACAAATGATCTTTCTGTAACTGTCTCAAAAACTATACCCCCTTAACCTGTATATTCTGTATATAAGTGATATGATAGGGGCTTCAGAGCGCAGGTTCAGGCACAGGGCAACAATCACAGGGCCGGTTGGGATTCAGTGCCTTCCCCAAAGACACTTTATCAGGCTTTCCAACCCTTGAGACTTGAGACTTGACCTTCGTCATCCGGTTGACATTTGAAAGGGTCGCCTCTCTACACATTTGACTCTGAGGTAAAACTACACAGGCAGAATTATTGTACAGCTGTCCTGTGTGGCACTCTGCTTACTTAATCCCTACACTTTTTCCATCCTGGCAACAAAACATTGTAGGAAGGTTTTCTCTGTTGATGAATCAACACCTGCGATGGTGAAATTGCATGGGGCATTTAGCAGCTACAAGAAATTAGAAAGAAAAAAAAAAAATATGAATATAGAAAAGATTTGAGTCTGTGTAAACATAACATGGTACAATCCATCTATAAAGAGGTGCAAGTCTATTACACCATGCAAAGAGCCAAAGACAGACATAAAACAGAATCCAAATTATGTTTTATATCGAAATATTGGAATTATATAACATATGGGTTAAACTCAAGTATACTGGTAAAGAAAATACACAATATATTAATTTGGACTCAGTAAACATGCAATGTGTAAATGATGTCTTAAATATAAATGCAAAATATTTTATTTCTATTTAACAGTAGAATGATCATCTATAGAGCTGTATATGATCATTTAAATGACACTTTTACATGTGAAGAGGTGTTGTAACAAATAATCCAATAATGACTTCTGTCTGAAGTGTCATCTCCCTCTTCTCCTTGTGACTTCCCCGACTTGCACGATCCCTTACTCTGTCCCTTCCTTTCTTTCCTCTACGCAGTCTGTTTCTCTCTCTTATCCCTCGTTCTCTTACCATGTCCCTCTCGCTCCAAATTTGCTTGTTTACTCACTCTTTCCCTTGCTAACCCTTGATTTCCTCTCTCCTTCTCCGTCGCTCTTCCAAACTAATTCGCTCCCTCCCTCTCTCTCCCGTCTCTCCCTTGTTCCCCTTTCTCTCATCCTCCCTCCCTCACTCACACACTCACACACACATCTCTCTCTTGTCTCTCCAAACTCGCTCAAGCACAACTAAGCCGGGGGTCTGAGTCCCAATGAGAGCGGTTAGGGCAATCAGTGCTTTTCACACCCTCTGATGTTCTTAAAAGGTGGAGGGATCAGACGCCCCTGCCGTACCGCCGCACTTCACTGACACACCAAACACAGTCTCTCACACACACACACACACACATGCACGCATGCACACACACACACACGCACACACAAACTCACAGAATCCAACTCACATGCTCACGTACACAAATGATTAAATTCGTATGCACATACTCCCAACATGGTCAGACACACTCACAAATCCACACTCACTTGAATCCATACGTGCCCACACATGCTTACATACACACACATAGATATAAACTGGGAAATCCCCTGTTGCGCTAAAATGAGCTGGGTGGGAGTAAAAGCTACCAAAGCAGGACAAGCAGTGTTGCTACACACCAGCTTAGAAACACAACGGTACTTGCAAGAGAATTTTGTGTGCTGTTGGTAAAGCTATATCTCAGTTTGATTTTACCAAGAACCCTTCAGTTCACATCAGAGAAACAGAACTACACAAAACCTTCTGTCTATTTGTGTCACCCTTGCTTACAGAAAATAGTAGGCAGGCCTGAAACTGTTTGCCTTTGCAGCACAATCAAAAAGAGGATGAGGTGTCAAAAAGGGGGTTAATCAATAAATGATAAAATGATGACAAGATGTGATTAGTTTTCTTTGCAGATAGAATAATATGTAGTTGTATGTCGAACTTTTGTTTTCCGTCACCTCTCTTCCTGAGCATGTTCATTTCCACACATGTAAATTAAAGAAGACTTTGTATGGTATTTGTATGGACTTTAAATGGTTTCTCACTTTGATTATAATTTCTTAACTATGCAAAAATGTGCAATTTTTCATAGTTTGACATAAAATATTTCTACAAATAAAAGCTGATATTAAAAGGTTGAATTGCTATTTGTAAAAAAAAAAAAAAAAAAAAAAGGCAAATGAGAGATACATTTTTGGCCGAGCTGTAACTAACATTTCTAAAGAATTGCAAGATTTAAGCTGTATGTCACTTTACAGTGTGGTTGCATCTACAAAGAAAAGAAAAAACATCAATTTTTACTATTTAACTTGATATAAAAGGTATTCAAAACCTGGTCAAAAAAGTCAATAGCATAACTTCTTCAACAAAGCCTTACACAAGAATACATGTGTCATGAAGTGCGGAGCAGATGGACCCAGATGCAGGACACGGCAGACAAAAGGAGTATATTTATTAAACAACTTCAGGAACAGGACACAGAAGTGCAGGCATGCAAGACTAAACTGAACAGAACAAAACCAAACAAATGATCCAACAAGACTGAACTGAAACACAGGACTGAAATACAAACTAAACTGACAAGGGGATGAGGTGTAGGGTGAACAGGCGAACAGGAACGGAGCTGATAGGCTGGGGAAGATACAGGGAGCAGGGCAGGGCTAACGAGACTGATGCAGGACAGATGTGGAGCACAGGAACACAGAAGGGAGAAACAGAGCAAACAGAAAACCAAAAAAATCCCACAAAGGTCCCAGAGCTCACATGAACACAACTTAAATATGTGCTTAAGCCACAACAAGCACACACAGCAAAAAAAACTTCAGCATACATTGCTGTTGACAAAAATATGAACATATCAGCTCATTTTCAGTTCACTTTAGCACTTTAGTTCCTACGAGAGCAAGCAACAGTTTCTGAAATGGTCCTTAAATATCATCTGCAACCTATCTTATCTGTCCTTCCTCCCACTCAGTCCAGTCTTAACAAACATGGAGAAAAGTCTGAGGGCATCTGGTGGACTGGTGGAGGGACACAGAGCCAGACTGTGACAGAACCATGACAAAATGCACTTAACATAGAGTATACAAAGGAAGCAGGCCTGCATGTGCGGGTGGGTGTGTGTGTGTGTGTGTGTGTGTGTGCGTGTGTGTGTGTGTGTGTGTCCCCAACAAAGTTTCAAGTGGAAATGCTTCGAAATAGCCCTTGCTGGTGTATCATTCAGGTCTGTGGGATCAGGTGTGGATGATGGTGTGATATAGAATGCTGTTAGGAAACTGAATGTACAGCTCCACGCTCCCCGTAATGCGGCAAAGAGCAGTGACGCTATCAATT
Source organism: Thunnus maccoyii (assembly GCF_910596095.1). NCBI lineage: Eukaryota > Metazoa > Chordata > Actinopteri > Scombriformes > Scombridae > Thunnus > Thunnus maccoyii. The sequence continues at coordinate 16,103,450 of NC_056533.1, read as the reverse complement.
TACACCGTAACGGACAACACAGTCACTTTGCACCAAAGTGAAAGACACCAACACACACACACATACACACACACACACACACACACACACACACACACACATAGACACAGAGCACAGGCACAAAGTTCAGGGGGATTAATTCACTGCATCATGTCATCAATCCTACCTTACCCCCTACTGTCAGAAAGGAAAGGGAAATTTGTAAAAAAGCAAAACTGAAGCACTGTGCCCTTAATCCTGTGCTAATTTCTCCCTTCCTCACTACTCCTCTTCTCCTTCTGCTTTCCCTCTTTTCTTGTTTCATTTTTTTACTTCATTTTATCATCCTTTTCCTCTCTTCTTCTTTCCTACCCTCTCTTCATCAATCTATTCTCTCACTGCAGCCTCAGCCAGCCCGTCTTGATGAGTGGAGGCTCTTAGTCACAATGAGGTCAGTGTGAACACACATACACACACCTGCACACACAGGGAAAGGGTCATCCTGGCAGGGTTACGCTGCACAAAGTCAGCTTCCCATAATGTGGCTGCTGTCGCCTGCATCACACCCTCATGATCCAATTAGGAGCCTCGATTCCTCCAATCAGCTGCTGTGGCAACCAACGGGTAGACAAGCAGGCAGCGGCAGGCGGGCAGCGCCAATCTCGTAAGTGCTTTTAAGGGATTAGAAGGTGGGTGGAAAGTAGGGAGGGAGGGGAACACCTCTCTCTCTCTCTCTCTCTCTCTCCATCCTTGGTGCTCTCGTTTTGTTGTGGATCTCCGAGATCAGAATGCTGCAATACCTCTTAATTGGCCTTTACAAATCATTGTCGCACTTCCAAATACAAGTGGAAGAAGAATGAAGCAGGGAGAGTGGGAAATTGGTCACGCTTTGAAATGGAAAGGAGAAAAAAAAAATGGGACAAGTTGGGGAATTAGGAGAAAGGATCTTTCTTTTCTCTTTCTTCCCCAACTTGCAGGGAGAAATGGTGGACTTTAGGTGAGTGAGGGTGGAGAATAAAGTACAAGGGGAAGATGAAGAGACTCTAATGGAGAAAGAAAAGACAGGAGAATACAGCAAGCAGTGTTTTATTTTGACAGCAAATTTTGATTTAGTTTTAGTCATAGTCTTTTCACTAAAATGCCATTTTGTCATATTTTAGTCATCTGAATTGTTTTAGTTTTAGTCGACTAGATTTAGTCATCATCAGTGAAAAAATGTTGATGAAAACTATGATGAAAAATATTCGTCAATGAAATTAACACTGATACAAAGCAATGAATGAAAGTAGCTGATGCTTTTGACCTTTTGGCCTTGTAGGCTCTCTTCAGGACTGAACGTGTGTGCAAGACATGGTGGGTCAGGATCGCAAAACATGTGCACATTTTTATGTAGCATCTTTTAACAAAGTTTTAGGAACATTTGGCTGCACTCAGCATGCAATGAGTACACATGCATTCACAGGTGTATTGTGTAATTCATTAGCTTTTGAGAGAAAGAGAGACAGAGAGAGAGAGAGAGAGAGAGAGAGAGAGAGAGATCTTGATAAGGTTCAGACATCTGGCTGTAGTGAAAACCTGTTATCAGAACTGCTAAAGGGCAGAGAACACAAGAAACTACAAACACTGTAAATTACAGATACAGTATCTACAGTATATCTAGGTTTTGCCTATAACAACACACACTAATGAGACACACAGGCACAAACACACACACACCACATATGCATAAAAACACACACAAACATATAACACATAGCAGCCAAACAAGCAGACACAAAGGCATACACACCACCTGACACCCCGTACCTTTAGCCCTGCCTCATGCACTCAGTGCAACAAGTCCAAGTGTTAAATAGGCAGAAACATTATCTTCAATAAACCATTTAGTGAAAGCCAATATTTAGATATCTGAAGAGAAGAATACATGTTTAGGCTTTTAGCAGCCATTATCCACAGATCTCTTGTGCACACAAGCAGACAAAGAGAAGTCTGTGTGTGTGTGTGTGTGTGTGTGTGTGTATGTGTGTAAGAGAAAGAGAAAGAGCATGGACATGTGTAATGAAGTAAAGATGTGTGTTATAATATCTTTAGTCAAACAGTTCATATCTATAATTCTGATACAGAGAAAAGATACCAACAGACTTGTGCTTTTAGTGAGGTGGGCTTATCTACTGTATATGTTGGGTACACACACACACACACACACACACACACACACACACACACACACACACACACACACACACACACACACTTAGGGTTAGACCAATACAGTGATATTGCACATATTACATTGTAAATATAATATAGTTTCTTTTTTGTTTTGTTTTTTCTTCAGTGGTGCTGTGGTGGTAAAAAATCAGTCTTGTTATAATTTATTGTTTTATTCTATTGTAATTCTAAATATTTGACATGTTAATCCATTTTCTGAGTGTGTAGCACGGATGAGCTACAACAGCATTCCATTGTGCAATCCTATAATGTATGACAATAAAGCTAAATATTAAACCTTGAACCAATAAGGTACTGATATATTTACACTGTAGCAGATAATATATTCTGTGTCTTTTACTGTATGTAATCTCTGACCTCTGTTGGGATTTGGAGAGAGCCCTCACACTATTCACCCCTCCTGACCCTTGAGTTACGGTGGCCTGAAGTTGACACAGTTAATCCAGTGACATTTCATAATAGAGTGAGGTTAGCTGTCCAATTACAGCAGAAATCCAACAGAAATGTCAAGTAGGTGTAATATATTAAGTTACAAAATTTGGTAAAACACCCACTGCTTCGTTATTGGCTGGGTGTGGCTTGAGAATAAGTGCGTCAGCCTTTGTAGCTGAAATCTCTCGTTGCATCTTGTAATCAGTGGGTGAAAACTCTCCAAATCAAAAGACTGTGTGCTACAAGTGAGCTTTTATGTAAAGCTTTAAAATTGTGGAGTGAATTCCTACTGTAAGTGAATGTACAATCCACAACTCAGTCACCTGCCAACTGATCCAGTGTGTTCATTTTTTGTTGGACAAGACAAAGAGAATTTTACATATTGTTCTTTCAAATATGACAATGTGTTTTCTACGAGGAGGGACAAACCTCTGAAACATCTGTTAATTAAACTCTAAAATATCAACACCTATGTATTTCTTGTGAGTGTTGTGGGTGCTCTTTGATATTTTCTTTGTTGCAGGCTTAACTGAATCCCAACCTTGAAACCATTGAGTAAAACCATCCTCACTGTGGTCAGACGTGTAAAATGCAATTAATAACTAACACATTAATAGTGTATTCATTCACTGGCTGCAGTCAGCAAGCTACCCGCACCATATCACTACTGACTGCCTGATAACCAACTTTTATTTATTTAGCTTTTAAGGTCAACATTGTTATGTTCATTTATATGTGTGTGTGTGTGTGTGTGTGTGTGTGTGTGTGTGTGTGTGTGTGTGTGTGTGTGTGTGTGTGTGCGCAAGTTCTACCTTTCTCCTAAGCATTTCGCTTGAGGCGTCAGGACCTCAATTAAAGAGAACTGCTTGTAGCAGTCATGAGCTCAACACACACACACATTCACACTTACACGTGAACACACTCACATGCACACTCACGTGCACACATACACACACACAGTAGCTCTAAAGTATGAATATTTCACTATATCTAAGTCCTTTTACCTTGAAATGACCTGATTGTCCCACCGTGTGTATGTGTGTGTGTGTCACTTCATTTCCATAGAGGTATGTGGAAGTGCATTCAATCTACTGCTCGAGCAAAGACATGGACACTAATACAGGCACAGAGGACTTGGTCCAATGACACAGAATATTCAGAACATTAATGCCCTTTTTGTTAGTTTTTACCTCCAGAAAAGCATCTCAGTGTCTCAGTGATGTAGCCTTTGTCCTATATTCACAACACTGTGGGATGAAATATAACTCATGACATTAATCACAGCACATTTCCTTCTGAACTACCCATTTTTCCTTAACTCTTCCCTGTATAATATTTGATAAAAATGCTATTAGTAATGTAAAAAACACAGATAAATCACACTCAGAGTTCTCTGTCGCTCATATAAAATAGAGAAGACAGTCTTCAAATGATTGCATTGCATTAGTTATTAATTTTTATCATTATTACAATAATTTTACACTGCATTTTACATTGTACGCCACTGGGTTGCTTTCCACACTAAGTTCACAGGATTACTTTCTGGTACAAAACAAGAAGTTACTGTACTTCTACCACCGACAATGGTGAAGCTGTCAGAATTTCTCAGTTTCAGAAAAAACAAAAAATATCCTAATTCAAATTCAACCATATGATTAGCTTCAAAGGGTGCTTGTGTGTTTTTGCATGCTCGCTTGTTTTATACAGCTGTCACCTACTTTAATAGCTACAGTGAGGAAGGTTGCACACAAAATGCGTGTATACACACACACACACACACACACACACACACACACACACACATACATACACACAGGTAAAATGAGAGCAATAGGGGAATTGCTTTTTCTCGCTCTTTGTGTCTCTCTTTCTCTTTCTCCTTGATCATTTAAGAAGCCCAGTTAAAAGTGTCTTAGAAAAGAAAAACGCTACACACATTCTGTGTGCATTAATCAACTGCGGCAGCCACTCTCTTAGTTCTCAGTCTCGCATCAATTACCAGGCTTTTTAAACAAATTCCCTTCACCAAGTTCAGTTGCGGCAAACGTTAAAGAGCCAGGCAGGCAGTACAGCCCGTCCTCACAAGAAAAGTGACAGTATGGGTCTAAAATTCAGGCCGGAAAAAATGACCTACAGTTATGTTTACGCCACCTAGCGGCACCTAGCCCGGGGAAATGACGCAGTTCAGATGACGTCAATATAAGTTGAAAAGATGATTTTGCCTAATTAGGAGGAGGTGGGTTGGGTAGATGGCTGGATAGTTATATGGCAAAAAGTGGACTTTGCTGCAGAAGATCATTGTTCACTTCCTGTTTCCAACTGCGAGTCGGGACGTTTTTTTATAAACTTAAACATCATAGTGTTTACTGTTGCCATGACGATTAAGGTTGCATAACTTTAAGGAAGTATTAAACCACATTTCAAGTAATCATTTTAACCCAAACCATGATCTTTCCCTAACCAAGTGGTTTTTGTGCCTAAACCTAACCAGACCTTAACCACAGCATCATCACACCATAAAACATCATTATATATACAAACAGCGATTTGTAACGTTTTTTGAAAGCAGCCTCTAGATGGCGTAAACTTAACTATAGGTCATTTTTTACCGGGTGAATTTCAGACCTATACTGTCCTTTAATTATGAGTATGTATTGGGCAGTAAGGGAACACGAAGAGTTCACACAATATATTAGAACATGAACTGCGGTGTGTCCATGTTTGTCATTTCAGGATTAGGACTTGGATTTGATGTTAAGATTAGAAAACATTGGTTATGTTGAGAGTTAAGGTCTGACTAGTAGTGCAAAGGGTTAGTACCAAGAAATGACAATAAAACTACTCAAATCCACTGCTCCCACACAGAGGGACGGAGGGATGAAGGGCAGGAGAGATGGATGACATGAATCTGGAGCATGTCACTTGCTAATTTTAAAAAGAATAATCTATGTTTTAACCAAGATTTTTTTCTTCTCAGGCCTCTTCTCTTTCCTCTCATACCAACCATACTGTCCCCACTCAACCCTCTTCTTCCTCTGCACCCTGTCTCTCTCTTTACCCCTGTACTTGCCAAACACCTCTCTCTTGTGTTCACATGAAAGACAATTAGACCCAGCGACATCAAACCTTGTGAGGACAGTTACTGTTCTCACACACAGAGGCACGCTCCACCTCTCCTCTGCCGCACAGCTCTCTGTTCCTTCCTACGGCTGGAGAGAGGAAGGAGAGCCTACTGAGGGATATTGAGAGAGGAGAGGAGAGGATCTAAGACCAGTTGTCATTGTGTAATGTGTGTGTGCTGATTTATGCATCTCTATTCAGAATTTATTAACCTGATGCCTTGCAACTGGAGGCAACTCCTCATTTATAGAGATACGAGGAGAAAGAGAAGGAGAGAGAGAGAGTAGGTATTGGATAGATGTATGTCTCTTAAAAAATGCGTCATACTGTACAATTTCAATATGAGCTTGTGTCTGTTTATAATCATCAGTAAACTGTTTGAAAATTCCAATAAAAACAATACTAATGATTGCAAGTATTAATCTTTGCTGCTGCTGCTTTTAATAGAACTATTCTACTTTCTGGTGAACGCTTTTATTAAATTAAAATCTACTGAATCATAAAAAAATGTTAATGAATGAATGATTGAGTTAGTGAATGAATGATAGACTGAATGAATGAATGAGCCAATAACCTCCCTCTTACCAGAGTCATCAGGCTATTGATCAACTCAGTTTTTCTCATATAATTGACCATTTCTTATAGATTATCAATACTTGGGCCACTTAGGCCATTTAGAGGTGACTAGGCTGCGAGAGAACTGTTGCTACTAATGAGTACGGAAGTGAGTCGCATTTAGTGGAAAGTACATCTTTGTGTGTGTGTTTGAGGTGTGTGTTTCGTAAGCTGCAATCGTGTATTTTGAGTGGATGAAAATTGATCATGTATTGATTTTATAAAATTTTTCGTCTTTTCACATTAACGGTGAAAGAAAATTACCTTGCGTGACAACTGTGCAAGTGCAGATGGATAATTAATCAAATATGACACTCAAAAAGACAGGGAGAAATACAGCGGTTTACGTACACACACACACACACACACTCATACACACACAGCTGAGTGGTGGGAAGGGAAGGGAAACCCGAGCTGGACCAGGAGTGGGATAACAGGAGTCCAGGAATAGTGGCAATCGATGGATGGATAGATGGGTAGATGGATGGGTAGAGGGGGGGTGAGTTGAAGGGACGATGAGTGGTCTCCTGGGTGGGGTGGTGATAGTCTTGCTGAGTGTATGTGAGACAAAATCCTTTCCAAACTGAGGGGAGAGAGGTAGAGGGAGAACGACAGCAGAAGAATAGAAAAGAGAGAAGTAGGGGAGACGAAGGAGGAGAGGAGAGGAGAGGAGAGAGGAGAGGAGAGGAGCCAAACAGAGAGATAATGACAAGGAGAGGGGAATAAACTGAACAGAAGTGTAAGGGAATGCATGATGAGAAGGCAACAGAGGTGGAGAAGCAGGATGGACACAGGATTGTATGTAGATGTCATTGAGTGGGAACAGTATTTGTCATCTTAAAGCACAATTTTCCAATTTCCTCTTACTGGTCTAAAATATTATTCAGTTTCCTGCAGCATTTTACAGTGGAGGCACCTTGCCTTATCTAAACAAAGAGTACGTCTGATAACATCTGAATAAATTATTACATTTTTATGAAATATGTCAGGCTTATTACTCTAAGTTCCAAGGAAAAAAAAAAATCACATGATACAAAAAAAGGGTAACTCAAAGAAGAGATGTGGAGTGGAGAGAGTTTTTTAAGAAACACTGAAGTTCACAAGTAGAGGTAAACCCATTGTTTCTTTCATGAGTAGTACACACAACCTCTCTCTTTATCTCTCTCTCTCTCTCTCACACACACACACACACACACACACACACAGAGGCGCACAGCTCTAGAATAGCTGTAAAAACAGGTATTGATGAGAAGGCCTAGTCAATGACCATCAGAGGAAAACAGAGACCACCATTAGCCAGCCAGTCAATCGCTAAAGCATTCTGGGTAATTCTAGCACACAAATACACCCAGACAGGGGGATACACACATCAACAGCAAGAGGACACTCCTCAGGGGGATCTTAACCACACACACACACACACAAACACACACACACACACACACACACACACACACACACACACACACACACACACACACACACACACACACACACACACACACACACACACTCACATTCACACTCACACACAAAAAAATGTAGGCAGGATAGTATTTATTCCATAACTCTGTTCAGAATTACTTATATCCTCATGTCCCTTTCCCTTTTCTATCTCTCTTTTTCCCTTCATCATGCTCAGTCTCTCTGTCTTTATCTCACACACACACACACAAACACACACACACACACACACCCATGTCCCTCTCAGGGGTAAAGTGGCAGTTGGTTGTTCCTAGGGGGTCTTAACCAGCTCTCATTAGTGCAGTGCAGTAGTTTGTGTGTGGGCGTGTGCACGAGTAGTGGGGATGATTGTGCATTAGCCAGCCAGCTAATCAATGGGAAAAACCACTGAGCCCAGGCCCCTGCTTATGTTACCATCAGCACTATTTATAGGGCAACACACATCTACACACACACACACACACACACACACAAAAATCACAAATAACCATACACTATGCTGTCACACACACTGTTGATAACAGGGAGTTTGACTCAGGCCTTTTAATTCAAGCTCAACTTCAACCAGAAAAGAATTTAGCTAAAATCCAACAAAACTAACAGAGAGTGGAATTCAAATGCATGACTATGTAGGACACAATATCAGCCATGTTACATTTTCTGTCCAAACTAAGTAGTACCATCAAACACAATGTGAGAAATAAGTAGCTAAAAACAGTGTTCCTTCAAATGTCATAAGCAAAGGCTACAAGCAAAATAAGCATTGTGACCAAAAGACAAGGAGCAAATGTACTACTGACTCAAATCATGTCCTCCTAGCAACTTTTTTTTTTGAATAATTTCCTTTATTGTAGCTGTCACCTGTAGATTGACCCCAATGTGTGTATTTGCTTTTTCTCATAATGTAAGTTAAAATGTTTTACAGACTCCTGTTAAATCCAAATAATTACAACAACGTAACTTCTTCTCTTTAACTCTCTCTACTGTCTCACCCTCCCCGTGCCTCTCCCTTCGCCTCCCTCTCCCCCTTATCTGTCTTTCCTAGTGGGAGTGAGACAGATTAACGTCAACGCTGGTTTTACTTATCATACTGTAGCCAGCACAACCCTGCAAGGGATAGAGTGGGAGCACACTGCATCACCATTCAACACAGGGGGCAAACACAGTACTACTACAACTGCACAAAACACGCACAAACGTACTGTATACACATTCATTTGTACACTTTGATGATGTACTTCGTGTTCAATTTGTTGTTGTGGTTAGTGAGCAGGACTGACCAACAGCCTTCCCAAAAACGTTTTTAAAATTTCAGTTCCTTTTTTTAAGTAACGTGAGGTTCCTTCTCTCAACAGGCTCAATTATCTAAGTTAAATTTGTGTTCAGCATTCGCATATGTCAACAATGCAACTACGAATCCATCACTACCTTGAAAACCACTTGGTGCTCAAGCGAGTGTGTATTAATGTTATTTCTTTATCTATCTCTCTACAAGTTTTTCCATGCAAGCGTACATTCGTATGAGTGAATATGTGTTGTGCTCCCTTTGAGGCAAACAACTCCCCATGTGTGCGGGTGTATGCGAATTTGTTTGCACCTATCTTTGTGTGTTACTCAGAGGTCCCACCGCCCTCTGATACACAAACACAAACATTCACACACAAACAGTTAGAGCTTAATGAAGCAGAACTCAGCCTGGTGCCCATTAGCCTGATAATTAATAATTTCTCCCTGCCTCCTAACACACTTATCATCTTGCAGAGGAGGTTGTGTGTGCGTGCCAGTCTTTACGTGTGTGGGGTATGTGTCTGTTTGTGCCTGCCAGTGCTTGTGCACTTTGGCAGATAAGACATGTGGTTGGTAATGGTATACATATATGTGTACATCAGACTCCATTTGTGACTTTGTGATTTCTTAAATGTAAACAATTACATGCTCCTTTATAGAGGATTTTCATAACATATGGCTGTTTAAATATTATCAAGCATGCTAGTGTTTTGTCTTAGATGGTTGAAAGTTGATATTGTAGGGAATAAACATTTTCATGTGATAGATTGTATCAGAGTATATTCATCCAATGGCTTAACACACACAGCACCAATGAAAGCTCTTAAATGCACACACATACACTCTCACACACACACATGTTAGTTCAAATCCCAGCACTACTCCTTAGGTTGCATATATACCATCACTGTAGTGTCAGTATCTCAAGAGAAAGAAAGAGAAAAACAGACAGGGGCAAGTTCAAGACTTTAAATTATGTACCATGATGTTACGGGCAGGTATCCATTATGTGTCCTCTTCTTCTTTTTCCTTTGTTTCGTCAGCTATTCTAACTTCTGTGATCTAGATATTGTTGGAAACAGAGAGAGAGAGACACGGAAAGATACAGACAGAAGGGGAGAAGAGCAAAGGGAAAAGGAAAGGAAATGTAGAAAAAAAGGTCAGAGAGCAATGCTCCAGTTTGCTGCTCCTTTCCCCTCATTCAGCCGACTTCATTCCTCCCTTCTTTCTTTCCTTCGTTCCTTCTTCCCTTCCTTCATGTTTTCCCATATTCCCTTTGCTGCGCTCACTTTACCTCCATCCCCTCCTTCACCTCCCTTCTCTCTATCTCTGTGAATAGAACATCAAAAGGCTCTGAGTTAGATGGGGAGTGACAGTGTTTGCTATTGGTATGCAGGCAGACATGTCTGCTCCAAAGTGTTAGTCTAAAGGCCTCGGCTAAGTGTTTGTCAAGACTTAAAGCCATTGTTCTCGTCTCCTTTCCTCTCAGATCTCAGACCTCTCCCTTTTTCTCTCTCTCTATCTCCCTCTCTCGCTCCACTTTTGTAGTTTGATGGAGCATTTTACTGCCATGTGTGTGTGTGTGTGTGTATTGGGGAGGCCAAGATGAGACATTGAGAGAGGCTGTGCTGAGAGCATGTGTGCATATTGTGTGTTCAGGTTTATGGTTGTTTGGGCATTTTCACACTAATCAAAATCTATCTACTTACTGCTATCGGTGAAGACCAGATTCTAACAAACATAAATAAAGTGAAACTCTTCTTATATCAAGGTGATGGTAACATGTTTTTTTTTCCAGAGGCTCCATTTATGATCTAGATTTTATTAAAAAGCTTGTATAGTGGACTGGATGACAACTCCTCATTACCTTTGATTTTGACAAAAACAATCTCACCACAAGGTCCACTCACTAGCTGGTCTGGTGTTTGTTTTTCTCAGCTGCTGTTTTCAAGGTCAAGAATGAACTTTCAATCTCAACTGCAAGTCAACAAGAAGTTGCTCAGAAGTGCTCAGAATAAAGACATTTAAACAAACATGCATTTCCATGATAACTGGGTAAACTCCGTCTGCTGAGGAAGATTGTGTGATAGGTTCGAAAGCTCCAGAACATTTGCTTGTGATGAGATTTTGTCAACTGCTTTTTCCAAGGTCAAAAATTATTGCGTGTCACAAAAAGTAAGTTTAAAATGAGAAACAAGTCCTGCTGTCATAAACAATACATCAATACAATTGATTTACTGATTTACAATTAATTGTTTTGTCTATAAAATGTCAGAAAAAATTAAAATGTCCATTATAATTTCTCAAAGCCTAAGTTTGTTTGTCTTGTCTGACCAACTGTCCAAAACCCAAATGTACTCAGCTTACTATCTAACAAGACTACAATAACCAGCACATATGCTCTTTAGAAGCTGGAACAAGTGAATTTTATCTTATTTAAGATCCCCTCTGGACATGTTCATATAGAAATACTCTGCATTGACTAATAATTTATGTCTGCCCTGGTTTTTTACAAAATAGTCTGATTATCTTGTTAAAACCTCTTAAATTACAAATGACCTTTCCCTCATTGAAAAATCCATAATTTATGAATATGCAAATATTGTTCATTTGAAAAGTTTAACTTCTGGATAAAAAAAAGTCTTTTTCTCCACTGAAAAGTCCATTCTTAGTGGATGTGCACTGATGACCTCAAGTTTACTCCAAACTAGTTGTGATGTCCTAAATCGTTCTCATAAGAACACGTTTTAAACTAATATTTAAGGTGAGCTCAGAGAAACTTTCCCCCTTCAGCAGATGAAAACAGCCTTCTAGTGTCAAACTCTGCACATACATCATCCTGCACAGTGAAGCTCAAACATCCAACTGAAGGAACAAGAAGAAAAACACATTTTTGAGTGGCAGGGGGGCTTTAAATTATTAATCAATTATAAAAACTGTTGTACATCAACTATTTGTCAATCCATTATTTGATTAACCGTTTCAGAGTGACATTTCATCTCAGTAGGCTGACCTTTAGGAGATACAACCGCTCACGACAATACATCGAGAAGGCCTCATGTGTATTACATGTCAAAAAGGATGTACAAGTGGATCGGTCATAGCTGCATCTCTTTGACTATATATATCCATCCATCCATCCATCCATCTATCCATTCCAGTGAAATGCCACGACTGACAGAGATTACATGCTTCACATTATAGCACACACCTCTCTGGGTGTAGTTTTACACACAGCAGCATGGTGTTTATACCGATATAATGCCCGGTTGTTTGCTGGGTCATTCTTCAGAATCTCAGACACTTCTCTGATATGTCAAGAGAGGAAGGAAACACTAGGTAAATAAATAAAAAAAACATCAACACTGTGAAATACAGTAGGCTGGATGTAGGACACGTACGACAGTAATCGAACCACATATACACAAACAACTGACATTTTTTGTTGTACCATTAATAAAATATTGTGATACTCTCTTTAATTTCCACTCCCCCATTTTCCAACCTCCTCCTATCCCTCCCCATCCTGCCCTCTGTCAGTCTCTCTTGACTCTCACCCTCACCCTCCTCCTTGTCTCAATCTCTCCCATCTTCCCTTGCGTGCTTCCCTCTGTCTCTCACTGTTAAACTTGGAGCATGCGTGTGTGTGTGTGTGTGTGTGTGTGTGTGTGCGTGTGTGTGTATAAACACCACATTCCTAACAGGGTTACACTCAAGGCCTGGAAACAAAAAGCAGCTCTTTCTTTGAAGTCCAACCCATCGTTCTATAGGGTGGAACTGTTAATCACTGATAACCCTGCAGCATCTCATCTCTCCCTCTCTCTCTGAATGTCTCACCCCCACTCTTCCATTGTTGCCCTCCTTCTTCTCTGTCTCTTCACCTCATACCTCTCTCCCTTTTTCTTATTGTCTTACTGTCTATTCCCTTCTGTCTGTCTTTTTCTCCCTCTCCCTCTTTTCATTGAGTCAGTTTTCACGAGAGACTTAGCATCCTGTAGTGGTGTTTGGCCTGATCACCACTGCTATATGTGTGTGTTGTGTTGGTAGGTACTGTCAGTGGTGTGGCAGTGAGCCTAGTGGTGCCAGTAAAGCAGATTATGAGCTGATTTTGGCGAAGGCGGCTGGTAATTCCTTTAAACCAAAAAAGCCGTTCCATTAGCCCCCCGCTGGTGTGCTGAAAAACAAGACACTGTAATGCTCCCAAAACACAAGAGAGAGCATGGCTAAACATACACACTCGCACACGGAGCTGACTGAAACCATGTCAATATCTAAGTAAGCACACTTGCCTTTATAACATTAAAACATGTTCAGTCAGCTACATGCCTATACTGTACACACAGTCACGCATACATTTACAATTTGCTTCCAAATACACACATACAGCACACAGGCACAATATTTAAACATCTAAAATCCAAACTAGGGCTGCAACTAAGGATTTTCATTGTCAATGAATCTATCAATCAGTTTCCTGATTAATTGCATATTTGTGAAAACGTTCATTATTTTCGCAGAATCCATGGTTACTCTTCAAAGTGTCTTGTTTTGTCCAGCCAGCAGTCCAAATCCCAAAGATATTTGGTTTATTATGAAAACCAGAAATTAATCACATTCGAAAAGCTGGAATAAGTACATTTTTGCCATTTTTGCATTAAAAATCATTTTAATGATTATTCAATTAGCAAAATTATTGCTGATTAATTTTCCTGTTGATCAACAGTCATAACAGACATACATTCTTGGTCGGATCTGAGTCCATATGTGCAGACACACAAGTATAACATCTAAAATCTGAATATCATAGAAAATTCTGACTATGGAGTTGACAGAAACCAGTCAAAACAAACACATGTTTACCTTAAAGTTGGACGTTGCACAGTCAACGAGTTGTCATAGTAACACAACAAAACTGGCTAAGTGCCTTCTATAATGCTCATGACACTTGAATGTGCATTTTCTGATCTGCAGCCTTTACAGTTAAAGGATGGTTAAGTTCAGGCTTATGATATTTCTTGGTTGGGGAGAGATCGCCTTCATGGTTAAAAGAATCTAACAATAACTGCTGGTAGGGGACTGAATGAAAACTGCCGCCTCTAGTGTTGAAGCCATATGCTTTCTACACCAATCACCTATTTTGATTCTGAGTAGGATCAGCACTATTAGCAGTTCTTCCTCATAACCTGAAGTAATTTTATGTGTTTGTGACAATACTGCATGATGCAACTTTAAAAATTTGAGTTAATGTTTCAGTTGACTCAGTCGTGCAGATGGACAGAAGCGGGCACAATGACACACGGACAGCAGAGCAGACAAACTGGCAGACAGACAGACTGACAGAGTGGCAGGAAGACAAGCAGACGGTAGATTTGGGGTCTATGACCTAGTGCTATGGGATACATACAGAGACACACACAAACACACACACGCACCAGTTGGGATATCCAGACCTGCCACTGAACAGGATTACCTCTGTCATGGGAGGACTGGTATCCCCTCATCAGCACACTCACACACACACATACACATCACATCATAATGGTTCACTGGGCTAGCTGATAAGAATGTGTGTGCGTGTGTGCGTGTGTGTCGAGAAGTCTCTGATGGCAAGGATTAGAGACTCTTGACTCTCTCAGTCTCTCAGCGAAGAACTAACCAGCACCAACATGCTCAACACACACTCCCAGACAGACAGACAGAAACACACACACATAAACAAAAGCTGTGGTACAGTACAGAGAGCTGCTTTGGATTTCACTTTACTGCTTGCTACAGCACATATTTGTCTCTCCAGAATGTTATATACAGTAAAAATCCAGTTGATTTGGTGAGGAGTGTGAGACACTATTTTCTGAGAATACAGTGAAAACAGTAATATTAATATAAGAACAATGACAGGCACCCTTAATAATCCTTTTTGAACGACCTTTTTTATTTCACGTAGCATGCCAATGTGTTATATACCTGTTCAGAGGCTGACAATAACCAAAAGAAGGAACAGCATGAAAATGAACAGGGCAACTAAATTAAAAAAAACAACAACAACAACTAAATAATATTATGATACAGCAAATGTTTGATTTTGAATTAGAAATGTCCTCTACAAGTTTCTGGTAAGCTCCTCCATCTGTCCTCACAGTCTGGCTGTTCTAGTCTTGGCCACTCTTCTCTCCCTCTATTTTTAATGTTCCATCAAACAATAAAGTTGTTTTAGATACAAATAGGCATCTATGATACTGTGAATCCAAATTAAAATAATAAAGTCTTCCATAATCATAGGGATACGGTGAACATGAATGGTAAGAATCTGAATTCCTGTGGACAACCCTCAGCAGACGCACAGAAAATGAGATGGAGCGAGAGAGAAATTCAACGGTAGGAAAAATAGAAATGGGAATAGCATGTCAGAATGAGAGAGAGAGAGAGGACAAGATGAATGTTAGAGAAAGGGAGAAGGAGCACTTAACCCCTGGTTAGTGGGGTCAGGTCCCTATGGTAGTGGGGGAAGAAGGTCCCTGCACATACACACACACACACACACACACACACACACACGCACAGAAATAAAGACACATATAGAGGCACATATGCATATACACGGAATGATTTTCACGCAGTGTCCATCTACATGCAGACACTTTTCTGTGGTTTCAATCCTTGTGGGGGACATCTGAACCTCAGAAGATCTCTCACCCTAGAAACCTCTCAGTCTACCTGTTTCTCTCTCTCTCTCTCTCTCCCTCTCTCTCTCACACACACACAAACACACACATACCCGAGGGACTATGATCTTGAAAAACAATTCTGTGACACATGCATCTCCCAAACCACTGGCTTTATTTTTTGAGGACTGACCAACATTTTAATGTGTGTGTGTGTGTGTGTGTGTGTGTGTGTGTGTGTGTGTGTGTGTGTGTGTGTGTGTGTGTGTGTGTGTGTGTGTAGTTGTATAAAAAGGTAGAGACAATACACAGTGAGACCGGACAGAGAGAAAGGAGAAAAGAGAGACAGAAGAATCATATTAATAGAGATGGAGAAAAAGAAGAGACAAAATGAAGCAGACGGAAAGAAAAAGAGAAACAGACAGATACACAGAGAGCAGAAAGAGAGAGCAAGTGAGTGCAACTCAAAGAGAGAGAGAGAGAGAGAGACAGAGAGAGAGAGAGAGAGAGAGAGAGAAAGCATCAATTATTTAGTGGCGGTAACGTGAAGCTTCCTTGGATCAGGCAAACTGCTGGCTCTTCCCCAGAGAAAAGAGAGAATGAATTAGGGTGAATTTATTAGACTGTGTGTGTATGTGTGTGTATGTGTGTGTGTCAATACAGTCCAGGCACCCACCTTGGTTTCTGCTGTTGTCTGAGTGCATAGCCAAATACACACTCTCTCTCTCTCTCTCTCTCTCTCACACACACACACACACACACACACACACACACACACACACACAAACAGATCCTGAGAATCCCAAGCCTGTTTCCAGGTTCATTAATAAAACAGCAGCTCTTTATATGTGCTCTTCCCCTTGCTGTCTTGCCTTTCATCCTCTGTTTGTTCACACACACAGTGGGATTTTACTGTGCGTGTGTGTGTGTGTGTGTGTGTGTGTGTGTGTGTGTGTGTGTGTATGTGTAAACTCCGACTGGGATTTGGGGATGGCCCGACTGTTTGTTCATCAGTCAAACAATAGTCGGCCCCACAGTGGTACATATAAAAATCTGATCTCTCTTTCATCATGGGTAAAGGGGAACACCACTCAACTCAAGCTTTTCTAGGCTTTTGTAGGTAAATTCCCCCTGTTGATTTAGACCTCTGATTCACTGTTTTAGCTCTATCATGTTCTTCCGTAAAAGGATATTTTGGAATAACATTTATAAAATTGTTTTTCGGACGTTTGATCTATAATTAAACATAGAGTAAGAATCTAATGTTTTGCTACTTGACCACCCTTCATTCATTCATTCAGTGATAAAGCAACACATTTTAATATTGTAGTATGTTTCGCTGGTTGTTGCTCAATATTCATAAAACATATGGTCAAATAGAAATATTCACATCATTACGCAAAGTAACAATTTTTATCATTACCTATTAGCCTGCAGATTAATTCATTGATTAACTGATTCATTTAGTCCATTAAATGTCAGAAAACAGTGAAAAAATGCTGATCACAATTTCCCAAAGCTCACGTTGACATATTCAAAAATATACAGTTTACAATTCACATTTGAGAAGCTGACACCAGTGACTTTTCTGTTGAATAATTGATAAATAAGCTAATCAGTTCAGTTCTACACAGCATTGTTAATTGGTTAGTAGACTGAAAATGTCCACCCTCGCTCAAGATGCCTTCTGCACCCAGCTTCTTTACAAACACACAGACACACTCACTCACTCACAAAATTCAATCTTCCCATTACAATCAGTCCAACACCATGGAGCACCTGCTCTGCCATTAGACAGCCTTTTCAAGCATTTGGGAAGATTCCACTTGTACACTGAATGACCCCACACTTAGCTGGGTCACTGACAGGCACACTGTCTCCTACCCTTTAACCATCTTCATTTCCACTCCATTCTCTCTGTTCTCTCTCTCATACACACAAAGACACTACGTAAACATTTGAACAGCTCTGGACTAGAGAGGGATCACTGGTTTACCGAGATGGAAAAATACGAGTCAGAGAAAGACTTTCCTGGGTATTCTCCCTGTGTCTGACTGTCAGGCTGTCAACCTCTCTGTCTCACCTTTCCTCTTTTTCTCTGACACAACTTCACTCTTGCATCATACCCTATCTCCCCGTTACACCATCCAGATGTCTCACTTTCTGACAATCGTTAAAAATATTATTTTTTATTAGTCCCGTTATACAGAAGCCTGAAAGAATTCTTTTGTGTCAGTGTATTGTGTAATTTATTTGACTTCCAGTTTGGGTGAATGCTGAGTTGCTGATTTTGAAGCCTGTTATTTAAAATGTGTGTCAAATCTATCAAGTCACTCAGTCAGTCCATCTAATTTTATTGATTTCTAATTAAATTATGTGGAATGAGGGGCCTGAAACAACATATCCTCAGGATGCATAAATCTCTGTGCACTGGGGCTGTCGCTCTTTACCATTCAAACATGGGAAACAATTAAATATTCAATCTGTAATAATCTTACAAAATCTTACAGTATATAAGTGCAGCGGTCTGTGCCTTGTACTCCACTGGCGGCGTCCATAAAATGCACTGTCAGTCCGATCAAGTGCCTGCCCGGGTAGACTGTGAAACCGAATTGCCCTTCTGGGATAAATAAAGTTGTCTGAATGCCCAGTTGCTCTATCAGTAAACTGTGACAGCGTTCCCACTTTGTTGATTCAAAATAAGGGAAACTACCAAACCACACTGAACAGATCATCATGACATCATGACACCAAAACCAACTAAGAAGTAAAGTATGGAGGCATTTTGGACCACAGATGGAAAAAAAATCGATAAAAGTGTGGATGTTTGCAGTAACATTACCTCAACAACCAATCTGAAGTCACCTGTCAGCTTGTCACTCAAATGAGGCAGCTGAGGCAACGCAAATGAATAGAATGACCTCAATCCTCAAGAACGCACGTTGAGTTTTAGTTTAGTTCACATTCCTTCAAACTTTATTGTTTTTAAAAGTGACAGCCCTAATTAGCACGCAAGGCCCGACAATCATATTGCTTGAGGTGATAAAACCTTCAATGATTGCAGTGCAAAATCTTCTCCTTATATGTCTAGGTAGCTACTCTGGCTATTGTCGGCCATGCATGCTTCTGATCTCTCCTATTTATTACACATCGCACATTTAACACATCATGCATCACTTCCTGCATGTCAGAGGACTTTTCTGCTGTATAGATAGACTGAGGACCTTACATGCTGAAGTTCATAACAAGTAGATGCATCTTTAATCACTATTGAATTATGTCAGTTTCTTTACATTTATTGCTTTGTCTATGGAAGTTATACAGATGGACAGTCATGGTAATCCAATCTTTTTCTTACATCTCTGTTTGACTTCTTCCCTCAGTGCCTCTTCCAATCCATTTTCTCTTTCTTTAGCTTCCTCTTCCCTGTTCTGACTCTATTTCCCTCTTTATTTCTCTGTCTCATCATCATTTCTACCATCTCTACAGACCCAATGTCTTTCTCTCTACCTGTCTGTTTATTCCCTCTCTCTCCCTATGACTGTATTAGGAGCGTCAGCTGAATACCAAATATAAAACTGTATGTGATGTATGTAAGCCTCATGTTCGATTGTGTGTATTTGTGTCTGTGTGTGTGCTTTTGTGGTAGTGTGAATTAGTGATTGTCTTAAGTCTGTGAATACATATGGCTGACTCAGTGATTCTGTCTCCAGCACAGCAGCTGCATCTTATCTGCACCGCTGTGACGCGTGTGTGTGTGTGTATGTGTGTGTGTGTGTGGTATCTGGAATAGGAATCTTAACAGTTTTCCACATTAGAGAAGAGGAAACGTCAGAATGCTATTGTAAGAGATCCACTTCCTGTCCGATAAGCAAAAATCTCTCTCTCCTCCTCTCACTCTCAGACACACACATACACACGCACACGCACGCACACACACACACACACACACACACACACACGCACACACAGAAATCCTGACAAGCAAAATTTGCTTTCTATTTCTCTCTGTTCTCCCCCTCTCTATCTTTTTGTCATCGCTCTCCATCAGTCTCTGTTTCTCTCTCTTTCTCTAATAAGCAGAGGTTTGCTGCTAAGGGCAGACAGGGCAATGCAGATGAAAGAGGAGAGAAGACAAGCACTCAGAGAGAAAGACAGCAAGAAAGAGAGCAGTGATTGTATGAGTGAGAGAGCAAGAGCAAAATTGGAAAACAGAGTGGAAAGATCTTTTTTTGTCCCTTGAATGTCCGCACTGTGAATACAAACTGACAAGTACAGTTATAGAAATCACACTGCACTGTGGTTGGACAAGGTACTGAAGTGGGATACGGATGCATGCTTAAAACGCACTATGAAAACTTTTTCAGTCTTTACTAGTTTAAACCAAAAGAGGCAAATGAGACTGCAAAAAGATTTGCTTCCTATGTAGTGATTTTTAAATGTGCTGCAATAGTACAGCAGCAAATCAGCAGCAGGTTGCCACTGGTTGCTGACATGATGTGAGTGATGTAGTGTGCAGTTTTTTTATTATGTGCCCTGTCTTGCTTGTCTAGTTTGTTTAGTGCTGCTCCGTAACAGTGTGTGTGTTTAAATTGTGACCTGCCAAGGAACTGCAGATGAAAATTTGCTTTAAGCTAACACAGTACATCAAACGATAGCACATATGTTTGTATTGTACCATTGTATCATATTGTACATGGTCCCTAACTAAATAAATAACAATGTGCTATTCATTTACAGATGGACAACAAATTCTGTCATGCCCTGCTTCAATACAGGACATGAGAGGTGACTGGGCTTTACTACATCTCAACCCAGTTGATCCCCTCTGGGAGATTTTGGACCTTCTTGTTAAACAGCGGTCTCCACCATCATCATCAAAACACCTAATGAAGGAATATATTTTGGAAGAATGGTGTTTATCCATCCAGTAGAGTTCAGAGACTTGGAGAATCTATACCAAGGAGCACTGAAGCTGTTCTAGAGGCTTATGGTGGCCCAACACTTTATGGTGGTCAACCATTTCTATGTTTAATTGAGTGTATGAAGGCATCTGACATTTATTAAAGTTAGACATAGTTGAATCACAGTGCAAACAGAATTTTTTTTCTTATAAAACGTCACTGCATGTGTCTCTCAGTCTGTCTATCCATCATGCTCACTTAAAGATTAGCACACTGCTGAAGGTCTAGGATGTCTTCTAAGTCAAACAAATGCCTGACTCCTCGTAGTATTTGTATTAAGCCTGAGTCCCAATTATCCAAATTTGGGTAATAGGTTAAAAAAGTTTATGAAACTTTTGCCTACTGAGGATTTCATATATGATTGGACAGGAGCGTCCAACCTTATAACTCACAACATAACAATTTACATCTTGTGAAGGGCTCATTGTATGGGTGGAATACAGTCAGTCAAAAATGTAAAATGCAAGTCTCCTTCAAAACAATCCATGGCACACTGTAGGGTCTGTGCAAAAATTGAAATGTGTTTATTTTACATGGCAATATGTATTTAAAATGACCAATGTGTTGTGACCCACATAGGTCTTCATCAGAGTCATTGTCAGCAGTAGTTTACAGACCAACAGTATATTGTGTTACACTAATGAGTTGAGAGAGAGGATGGTTCTCTATCAATGTGCAAGCCTACTGGTCAAAAACAAGGAAGTGATGTATCATCAATAGAAGGGAGAGGGAAGGAGGAGGGAAGAGAAAGGGGAGGGAAGGAACAGAAGGAGGGAGAAAAGAGAGAGGAGAGGAGAGAAGGGGTGAACTTACATGTTAAAAAGAAGATAGATATAACGTGGCTACCAAGTCAAGGCGGATATAATAATTTCCATATGTACACATGATAAATTCATCAATCTATAACCTGGTCCACATTTTTCTATTCATGATTACAAGCACATATTGACTAAAAAAACCCACCATAACCATCAATAGTTCCATATATTAAAATACAATTTTTTCATTATTCCTGAAATAATACTTCACAAAAAGTCATTGAGACCAACAGTTTAATTGTCTTAATTTATACCATTTATTTGTGATAACTGACACATTTGTCCAAAGTTTGATGAAACCACAGAAATTACTCTAATAACTTTAATAAATAACCTTGTACAGCTGGCTGTATTGCAGTTAGCTAAGCATTTCAACTTAGCTAAACACTCTTCTGTATTCTTCACCCCCTCATTCACTTTTTCCTCTATCTTTTCATTCTTGTCTTTTTTCTATGAACCCCCTATTTCTTTCCCTTGTCTCTTCTTTTCATCTCCACTCAAATCTCCCTTCCTCACCCTTCGCTTTTCTCCTTACCATTACATGGCCTCTTTCTCTGTCCCATTTCCCCATTTACTCCATCCATCTTACTCTTTCCCCACCCTCTTCCCTTTTCTTATGCTTTCCTTAAAACCAACTCTCCTTCCTCTCCTTAAAATTCACCAATCAAATTAACCCCATCATCTTCAATTCTGTGTCTCCCTCCTATCTTTCTCCTCCTACTCTTCCAGCTGACCTGAGTTGACCCTAAGTGTTAATCGTCATGGTAACTGTGAACTGCATTGTCCCCCTCGGGTCCATGGACTATCGTGTGTGTCTGCAGTCCACACAAATTGCCTCAACATGACACCCACTCCAACATTCCTCCATATCTCTGGAGTAAAGACCAGGGCCTCTAGTTTAACGGTGTTAAAGTGGTGCAATTGGCCACTAACACCCCAGTATGTTTTCACTAAGGCAAGAAAAAATATGCTTTTAGGGCCCTACATTACTGCCACATTGACGGTGGTGTTGGTAATGTGGCTAAGCCTAGGAACACTCTATGCACTCTATGCAAAATAAATGGGGAGAGATTTGTTTGCCATCAGGTGCAAATAGTTAGTCAAAGTTGACCACTGTGCAGAATATTCATTCATCCATATACACCCACATCAAGAACAAACCCACGCAAAGTACAGTGCTACAGGGAAACTAGTATCAGCCACCCTGATCATTGTACAGGCACATGGCTGTCTTTATGTGTCTTACCGGTAGCCTACTGTGAACCACAGCACTAGACTCTGTGAACATTATAGCTATATGCTCTGGACCAGAAAATAAGCAGTTATTGTGTGTGTGTATGTGAGTGTATGTGTGGGTATGGGTGAAGGGGTGGGGGTTACATGTATTTGCCTGTGGGTCACAGTAGGCCCATCTGTTGTAAACCAAACTGAATCAAACACACAGCTAGAAAAATTCTCCCACAAACCTGACCTCACTATACCCCTGCTCTCTGTCTCCCTCTCACATACACACACAATATATATATATAAACTGTATATACACTATAGGCTGTGTGTGTCTGCTTTCCAAAGTTTTTCTGTCAGCCTGTGATATAATGCTAGTGGGCTTTTCTCTAGTAGTTTTACTGTGACTCTGCCTTCTCTTACTAAGGGCAACAGTGGTTAAAATATATCTATATACATACAGTAGTCCTTATCTAGTATCGTACCCAAGCTAAGTACTCATTAAACAACACAAAAGCAAAGCAAAGATGAAAAGGATACAATAATCAACTACCAGACCTCTGCACAGGCTACAAGACTAAAAGCCCAGGCAGGCCCTGTCCATGGTGCTTGAGAGTCTGTGTGGATGCAATGACAAACTTCAACAGCCCTGACTATAACACAGAAACATTCAAGATAACAAGGTTATACAGTATATTTAAGTGGAAACTGCACAGTGTTCATACAAGCAGCCACAGCAAGCTATTTTGCCATTACCAATAAAATAATAATCATAATTAAATGGAGGTTTCTAAACAAAATGACATAGTGCTTTAAAATAAACAGCACAGAGAGAAAAAATAAAATCGTACTAACATAATGAGACAGGTAAGGCTGTGTTTGACTTAAAGTCACTATCTTTTCATGGCAGTAAATGTTCAATAAAAGTTGTTTCACACTGAAGTCCAGGTTGCCAAGTTTATCTAATGGGTTCAGGTCTCCCATTATATTCCATTTTTAGTCAATAATTATTTTGAGTAGTTTGTCTTTCATCAAATTTCCCAGTGTCTGCCCACTGTTAGATGGACAAGCACAGTTACATTAGCATCCTGGTTGTTTCTTTTAAATGACGTTGCTCACTTTCTGACCTCTGTTCACATTTTCCCTCAGAGTTACTACCACCCACATTTTCTCAGCAGTTTGAAGTTGATATTTTTTAGTCAGGGCCAGGAGATGTAACCAACTTCACCTGGCTTCCACTCAGTAGATGACGTGATGTGATTACCTCTGTGACAGCAGACTGACACCACGCATTGCAATCTAGACAGGCGCTGTTTCACTGGTTTGAAATAACTCAATGTAAATGGGGAAGCGATAACACAACAAAAACACAATGGCTGAAGGGACCCTCAGTTCATGCTGAATGGCATCCTGATACTCTACATTTACAGTGACTATAACATTGCTTTAGGTCATTGAGTCAAATAAACTTTAACTAACTATTCTGGCAAATAACTTTTTCTGGATTCACAATATTTTTCTCTTTAACTCACTGCATTAATTTTCTTTCAGAAAGCAGCAATCATTCGTACTTTCTGTAAAGTTCAAACAAATGTCTTAGAGAGAAGTGAGAGGGATTTAGAGTAGAGAGGCGGAGGTGAATTAAGAAAAGAAATGAGGTATGTACTCTGTTTTCTGTCTGTGTTTGTGTTCTATATCCTGAGACAGGAAAAAGTTATGAATATGCATAAAGCAGTTGACATGCCTGACTTGTGTTACTGCTGCGAAACAACTGCACCAGACAAATGCTTTCTCCCTCTCCCGTTCTCTCAGGAACAAGGGAGTGAGGGAGAGAAGAAGAGCAATCTCATGGGAATACTTTTCTTTTTCACACTGTGGATGAAAAACCAACACACTAATGATGCAGACACACATGCATAGAAGCGCAAAGCCATGGTAGTGCGTACACAAGCAGACACAAGAAGATACAAATATATACACCCAACGACACGCACACACATACAAAAGATAATACACCCGACAAAACTGTATGCAAACACTTTTTCTTTTCAAAGTGTATTTCAGCATGTATGCCCTCCTTTCCAACTCATTTAGAGTTAGTTGTTAGCTAACTGAGGGGCTAGATATGTGGACTACATACAATCTGACATTAAAGCAGAGATCCATGCTAAAACTGAATTTTTATGTTACCCGAATTATCTATCTTAGTCTAGATTTTGAGTCATGAACAAGTTGTTCCTCAAGTGAGACGTCAGAAAACTGAGGCTCTAATCTCCCATCATACAGTAATATTTTGGAGACAGATAACAATTTGCATTATCCATTTTTACTACACATAACATTAACAAGAAAAATGACGAGACCATTACTAAATTAAAGCATCTGCTGATAAAAAGAACGATGAGAAATGTGACTTCAGCTCTTCATTAAGACAAGGAAAAGTGCAGAAAATATGATCTCAGCAAAGACTGTGCTGAAAAAAATAAGAAAGAGAGATATGGAGCAGTGGGGGTGTCTCTCAAGGGAAAACCCAGAATCCAGTTTTACAAAGAAAAAGACCCTAGACAAAACAACATACAGAAATACTGTATATACACATACTGACGTTAATACAGTGTCCAATTTCAGTCCTGATTTAACAACACTGGCTCTAGCTAACAGTCATGCAAATTAAGTTTTTTGGGTGACTGAAGTGATACAGTATGAGTATTCATGGATGGTGGATCACATGGAACATGACCCCAGCATGTCATCAAATTAGACAATAAAGAAAATGATTTTTCCGTTAGCAATTTTGAAAATATATACTGTGATGTGAGTAAGTCTTACTGGTTCAAAGGATATGATACATAGAACATAAATTACTAAAAAACGATTAGTAAGTACCAATGGTGGCTGGTGACTTGAAAAATTGGGGAGGATAGGAGGAAAACCAAACTACCGCATCATTTTATTTTACATTAGTTGGCTACTTATTTCTACTTTCTCATGTTCAAGGTAGGGGTGTGTGATATGACGATATTAGATTGTGAATGATTAAAATGTCTCCATCATCTGCCTTTACAGAGAAATCGTTTCTATGGTGCTACAGTGCACATTGTATCAGTTCAGCTCCATGACAGAGCTTGGTCTGCTAGTGGGACACTTACGGGTAACAGCACCAGCATGGTGAGCGCCTCGTACCACATTTCCAATCTGCTGGATATGACCTCCAGTGACAAGGATCTGAGTTTACAGCAGAGAAAATCTGTTCTGTTCACATCAGGAGCCCAAACTGTTTGTTTTTAATGGTAAATTCTACGAAAACAGCAAGCAGCAGCGCTTGTTTTGGGCCTCACTGTTAGCCTGCCACCTGTCTGAGCATCGTCACGTTGCCAGCTCACCAGTTAGCTCACAGATTTGCTGCTTGTTAGCGTGTTTGTTAAATCTACGGCAGTTTTAATGTCCTGCTAGAAAGCTCACCTGCTGCACATCATGTGAAACTGACAGCTGGGCTGTAAGCCTGCTAACTGGTAGCACTAACCTCTGTCAACCTGCAAGCTAGCATGATGTCAGCTCTAGTGTACTATGTTGGTGCCTTTTTTCTTTTTTTTTTTTTTTTATTATTATTAATGGTGCACATCCTGCTAGTTATCCGAAACAACACACTAATGTTTCTATAAAACAACTGTTTGCTTTTCAGCTGTGAAGTCTGTATGTACTGGTTGGTGTACTAATGGTTTCCCACTGCAATATCCATTTTAAACAAGGCCAAATAGACTGTCTCCTTTTTAATGCAGCTTTGCACACCTGCTCTTACTCATTTAGGGAATTGTTTATGTTTTAATGTAATTTTATGTGAGTCTTCCATGGGTGTATGTTTTTATGGTATATGTGAGCCCCTAACCTAAGCTAGGGGCTCACAATTTGATAAATTTCTATCATGTGATTGACAATTAAGTTTTTTGAATCTTGAATCTTGAGAATTGTTCAATAACTTGCAAAATAGTCTTAAAAACCAACATGAAAAAGAATCATGATAAGATTGTGAATCATGATCCTGCCTGAAAAAAATCGTGATAGATACTTTTGTCATATCACCCACCCCTAGTTCAAGTTATGTTATGTTCTTATGTTCAAATGCAGGGTTGTGCAGAGACAAGAACAAGATTTTAAAACACCGTACACCAATATAATTTACAGCATAACCTGTTGATATATAGCAATCCATATTCAAACAGTAACATGGAATATTACAACAAACCGCATCATTCTATCTCATTGTATTGTCTCCCACCCGATCGGAGTGGTCAATCTTATATGCCATTCACTAAATCAATTTGCTTTCAAAAACAAAAACCCCTGAGTGGTGAAAAGGCTGCTTTTTTACAGACATTTAGCATATATATAAATCTGATACAGGTACAGATCAGTGCTATTCACTGATCTAAAAGTGTAGGTTCACATCAAAAAGTGTTAACAATGTTGTAAGTATTTAAAAATTCCTAATTCTTGTTACTTTAAGCTTATTACTCAATATACGACTCAGCTTAAAAACGAACAAGAATAAATAAATTCTCATAACCGAGCAGCCAAACCTCCTACACACTCATCCATAAATCACACAACATCAACAGGTGACTGAACAACCACTCAATTAAAAACTGGAAAACTACCTACAGCACAATATATGATCTCTTTGCTACATTCTTGTTAAGGAGATAAATTCACACAACAGCCACAGAGACATTTAACCATCAAAGATGAAATTAGTGACTAAAGAGACAGAGAGAGAGAGAGAGAGAGAGAGAGAGAGAGAGAGAGAGAGAGAGAGAGAGAGAGAGAGAGAGAGAGAGAGAGAAGCTGTATCTGACTCACGTTATCTGATGTCTTCTTTCTTTCATGGAGATGAAGAATCCATGTCATAACGTCCCACTGCATTTGTTGCTGTTCGGTCATCTTGTTTGTTTGTTAACAGAACTTTGTTGCTGCAGGTTAACCAGTCATTAGCAACAATGACAAACGAGCTAACTCTCCCGCTTGTTTCATTTCATTTAAGTTGTTAACTTTCTATTGTTGAGAGGAGTTCACTTCAGAGCAGCAGCATGTCAGGCCACCACCGCACGCCACCATAGTCTCGCCGTGCAGAGCTCTCCATCCGCTCCCTGGCAGTGTCCTGCCGCTGCTGTACCCCCCAGTCCAAATCCATTCTCCTGTTAGCTTAACAGTCCTCCACAGTCCTTCAGGGCAGCTACAACTATTGCGTTGGCTAACGGAAGTAGCTATCTACTGCACAATTAAAAAAAAGGCAAATGTCTATCTGTAAAAAGCAAATTTGGACTCTGCTGAAACACTTAAATAAAATGTAATTTGTGGTGATGTGTTTAAAAGTACTTTGCAATTTGCATGTTATAATTTCTTTTCTAATATGCTACCATATAAAATATGAATCTATCTATTGCTTTACTGCCACTTTGTCACACTCACGTATAAATGCAGTGGTAGAGGAAATTATCAATGACCAACGTGATGTCAATATTGTGTTCTGATTGTTGATTGGTTAGGGAGGATGTCCTACGTTGGAATGGCAATTTATGTGTTTTGGCCAATAACAGATCAGCATGAAAAAAAATGAAGTACATAAAATTGCCTTAAGGAGGACAGCAGGAGTCCATCCTCCTCTGCCCCCCCCCCACCACTTACACACACTGCTCTTTCCCCTCTTGCCTGCCCTGCAAGATGTTGCTGTTGAAGCATTTCAATCAGAATTTCAGTGATGGATTTTTTTTTCAAAGAAGAGAGAAAAAATATTTTATAAATGAAACTGAGAGTTGATAATGGTTTATTTAAACCAATTACTCTTTTTAATATTTTAATCTCCCTCTTGCCTCTCAAAAAAAGAGGAGGAGCAACCTCCTCTGCCTCCAGTACACCAGCCGGTACAGCCTGGGAATGACACAAAGACCGAATTATTTATCAGTTTATATGACTAGGTCTTTAACCATTTGACATAGTGACTATTGCCGAGATAAGCAACTTGAAAACTGATTAATTGATGGTTCCTTAGATAATGTTTGACTTCTCTTTAATAGGGAATACATTGATTTTAGGGCTAACTAGCTTTTTAATGAATATTAGCAGCTGAACCATTACTAACACATTACTGTAAATCTATACATTTTTACATCCTTGCTGCATATCATATAATATTGAACATGATTTTCCAAATGCAACGTTGCACCATTGGCTATCTTCAAATGACAAAAAAGTTTAAACTCAAAAAAATAAAAAACTGAAAGAAGAATTCAGAAGTCACAGTCTGAGAACAACTTTTAGATTTTTCCAACTAATGGTTGATGGTAGAAACAAGTTAAAGATGAATGAAGTGCCTGACTTTGCCTGAATGAAGTGTTTGTCTTGTCTGACTTTGGGTGTTGAAAATAATGAGTTTAAAAAAAAAAAAAGTGAAACTGCTTTTTGCATCATGAAATATAATGGGACAAGAAAAGGGAGAGGACAGGAGACACAATGAGGAGATGGTGTTGAGAGAGGTGGCTGAAGGGAGGAAAAAGAAAACAGAACAGGAGGTGGTACAGAGGGGATTTAGGGAGAGGAATATGGAAGAAGGGGTGAGGGAAGACGAGGGAGGTGAGCGAGGTCAGACAGCGGGAGGAAGCTAATGTCTTTATTTCCTGGTGAGGTGGGACCTTGCATTTACCCCTGAGGTCAGTGGTCATGGACAGGGTCACTGGGGGTGCTGTGAGGGGGGTATCTCAATACAGAAGAAGAGAGAGAATATCTATATAACAAAAAGAAGTGGAGGGAACAAGAGCAAGAGACAGAGTAATGGGGGGTGTGGGGGAGGAGAGAAAAAGAAAGAAGAGGGAGACCTAGTTTCAGTCAGGAGGGGAACGTGCAAAGGTGGAAAGGTTGTGAGAGGTTGAGGTGAGAGTACTCAAGGGAGAGAGGAAGAAACACACACACACACACAAACACACACATACTGTACACATGGAATAATTCCTGCTCTGGACGATGACTGCATCTGTGGTGTGTGGTTCATGTCTGAGGATATGTTTCTGTCTTTGTGTGTGCATCTGCATTTGTCTGCACATTGTACAGTATGTGTGTGTGTGTGTGTGTGTTTTCTTTATGTAAGTATTATGTGAGAATGTGTATTTCCCTCTCTCTAGAGGCCCCACCAACGCAGCTGACAGATAAATACAAACTGATTGAATGTATGACTCTTTCTCTGGAGTATTGTTAGCAGTTATCCCCTTGAACCGCTTGACTTACTGCCTTTCATTGATGTAAATCGCATTTGTCAAATACGATGCGATAAATTTTCAGTCTCCTCCGGTCTCTCCGGCTTTCTGGCTTTTATTCTGACATGTAACTGCATAACCAGCAATCATATGAATTAGCTTTGACAAACATGGTAAGATACTACAGAGATTAAATCTCAGTCTTTATTGTTCCTCGAGGGTATTGTTACACATTTAGACTTATTTAACTGCACAACTCGGTGCCTTGTATAAACTCATCTAGACAATCAACACTAATATAAATATACACATCTGATGAACAGAAAATTTGACGTTTTTGTTGCTTTCTTTTAGCATCATTGTTTGATGCCTATTTGTGGAAGTGGCAGCAGCACTGGTGTTTGTGTGTGTGTGAGTAAAGTATTCCCCTGGACCCTCTTCTTCTGTCAGATTTGATGCTGACAGTGGTCTCTTCCAGCTAATTAATGACAGCTTTGAAACTAGGACTCCCCACCGTAGATCTAGCTCACACACACACACACAAACACACACACACACACACACACACACACACACTATAGGCTATAGGCTAGCCTTTTTATAGATCTCCGTCCCTGTCGTATGTTTTTAGTTTGGTCTGTTTCTCACTGTGCTGTGTTTTATGTTGTAATTCATTTTGCTTTATTTATTTATTTGTGTGTGTGTGTTTGTGTGCAAAGCACTTTGTAACTGTGTGTTTTTAAAAAGTGCTGTATAAATAAAGCTTTACTTATTTACTTACTTACACCGAGACACAAATATTATGTAAACTGGGACCTGCAGGATATACACACATTCACAAATTGGACCTTAAAAACTTACAAAAGCACATACTGCATGAGTTTATTTTCCAAATGCGATATATCAAGCCATCATTTGGACAACATGATGCTCATTTACTGTATCTGCACTCTATTACGGAACTTTTCTAGAGATGAATCGAGTCCTTTGCTGGATACCTTTGCTCATAATGTCATGGCGGGTAATAAGGATGTTCACAGACAACACTATGTATATCTCTTTCTACTTTCTTTCTTCTTTGGAGCAACTTGAGAAGAATAACAATTTGAGATAGTTCTTTAGACAAACACTGATAAATACACTGTGCAGCTGCAAAATAGTAGCAGAGCAGTAACATAAAAAGCTTTAGGGAAAAAAAAGTCTATAGAGGGTGGGTGTTGTAATACTCAAGTTACAAAAGATAAAATTTGGATCACTTTTAATCTGGTATTGATGCGTTCAATATGTTTGCTATTATTGTCATAAAATAGCACACATCACCACTGTTTTTTAACACTGCCTTAAAACATTAGCTGCTGCTTCTACTGCTGCTGCCCAAACGAACCCTTCCCTTGGAGAAGATAGTTGCCTTCTCTGAACATCTGTCTGGAGCCTCTGATGTCTGTATGTGTGTGATAGTGTCTCTGTGCATCTACTGTGTGTGAACACATGTGTAAGTGCACAAGTACTTATGTTTGTGTGTGTCTCTATTTATGTATTTCTGCGTGGGTGTGTACAGAAACAATCAAGTATCTCGGTCAGTGATATGATTCATGAAAATGGCACGCTGACTGGAGTCACACTGAGAGAGAACAGTCTGTTCTCCCAAAATACCTCATCTGACTAATATCATGGACGGAGAGCATGATGTGCCTGTGCACACGCACCAACACACACACACACACACACACACACACACACACACACACACACACACACACACACACACACACACACACACACACACACTTAAGAAACAATGTGATGTGGGCTCAGGTTTAACCTTCTTTGTATAATCTTTGGTTCCAATACAAAGGTGTCTTATTATTGTTGGGTTTGGTTCTGGACATGCTGTAGTCCAGTCCTCCAGTTCTTTTAAACTGATCTCAATTCAAATTTTATTTTAATGGTTTTGGTGCAGAGATGAATAGTGGATTTCAGTCATAAAATGCCTTAAGGCCATGAAAATGTGTACATTCTAGACCAGTTTTTTCTTTACCATTCAACTCTTTAGTTCTGTATGGTGTTTCTAGGATTTCTGACTGTTTGGCATAGACGTGTGTGACAGAATGTGACCTAGGACTATAAATAACATTCACAGCCTCAGTTCACTTTTAGACCCTCTATTGCTGTCCAGTTCTAGTTATTCCTGTCTAACCTCTGGATGACTGTGATGCAGCAGGTTAAATATATCTCTATACCTAAAAGGCTGGGAAGCGACCGACAAAGGCACTGTGTCGATAAACACACCTCCTCATTCAATTTGGTGAATGCGGCTTACTTCCACTTAAAGCAGCAACCGCCATAGCTGATTGATAAAGTCAATGTAAAACAACTTTACAGCTACAGTTCTTCTAATTTCCATTGTTGATTGGTTACCATTGCTTGTAAGGAAGGAAATTGTGGCTGTACTGAAGTATACTCAAAAGATGCCAACATCACTTTCAAACTACAAAGTAAATCATTTTATTCACAACAAATCAGGACCCACAATCAGGTTCCCTATTTCTGTCAAAATTTCAAGCTTCAAAATACCCCTTTACAAACTTATGTGGTGCCATCAGAAACACTTTGTCCAAGTTTTCCCATTCTGTGGTTCTTGCTCAGTTTCTAGAGGGATGGGATGACTCAGCAGATTATCATGCTGGCTGTAGCCAATTTGTAAACCATATTTGGGTCTAATGAGTTTCTCTACTTTTCAGTCATGGTGTCATATGTATCAAAGGGTGACTGGGCAGGCTATAAAATATGGCTCTGGTCCGAGTTTTCCTTTAAACCCATATTTCTGTTTTGTTCTGGAGTAATACTTGTTCCTGGTCTCAGTACTGGACATCTGTATGACAGAATGTGATTCAGTCAGCTATAAATATGAATGGCCTTTCTGCTCGGCCAGTCGCGCGGATTAGCAACCCTTCCTGCTTTTCCACTGGGCTCAAAACACACTGCAGCATGCACTCACACACAGACACATACACACACACACACACTCATTTTGACTTGCCAGTTGCTCACTAGCACAAACATACTCACACTGGTAGAGAGATGCTGAGTGTGAGAATGGTGAGATGCAGCTGAGAATGGCCTGTCTGAGGCATACCGAAAACAGTGATTTATCTTCTCTATTCTCGTCCTGTTTCTCTGTTGAAATCTCTTTATGTTTCCATACTTTTCTCTCTTCACACACGTACATATATTCTGTTCGATCCAGACAGATTTTGCCAGAGCCAAAGAGCTCACAGGCAAATAGAAACACACAAATTCATTGGCGTCGGTAAATGGTTTCAGTCCACTGCTTGCTGACATGTCAGAAAGATGTAGAGCTATTTGTGTTATATGCTATCATGCTACACTACTGGTAAGCTCTGGTAATTTTACACACAAGATCACATACAGACTTTTGACAAAATATTTTCATTTTAAAACAAGGTCCACTTTATAGTTATTTTTGGTTCTCTCAACCACACCATACTGTCTTTATTAGCAAACGGAGTTTACTCACTAGCCAGTGAATTGACTCAGTTGTCTATAATGTAAGCATAACACTTCGCTCAAGAAACAGGTGGTGATATAAGGGACAGGAGATTGTAAGGAGATTGACTGTTCAAAGATGGTCTTTCGTGTCACATGTGGAAGGGTCCACTTGATCCTTCTGCGGTCACCCACTGACCTCTGGCCTATGGGAACTATCAAATGACAAAGCTCTGTAGTGGCCATAGGAATTCTGACTCGTGTCCATTGGGAGCCTGGTAGGAAGTTGGGTTACGTTATAGATTTTATAAAATGACACAGACAAAGGTTGTTGGTTGGAGTGGATGGGGGATTCAACAAAATAGCAAATTTTTAAGCAGCAATTTTAAACTAAACACCAATCATTTCCTAACCCTAACGAAGTTGTGTTTGTGATTAAACCTAACCAAACTTCAACCATAGCATTGTCAGATCATAAAACGGAATATAAACATTAACACTCATGAGCACTTAGGAACGCCTGTACACCTGCTTATTCACGCAATTATCCAATCAGCCAATCATGTGGCAGCAGTGCAATGTGTGAAATCATGTAGATACAGGTTAGGAGCTTCAGTAAATGTTATAGCTTTTACTGAATTTCGGGAGTCGAATATAAATCAAATAGTAAAAAAATTAATACTAATCGAATGCTGAAATTACTATTCGAATGTGTATTTATGTTATAAATGTGTTGGCTAACATTAGCAAATCTTGCCCTTCTCGTCTTGGCCTACCCAAATGTGAAAATTGTCACGTCTGGTGAACAATAAAGTTTTCTGATTCTGACTAAATGGAAATCTCATGTCAATGTGCAACCATAATGTCACAATATCAGAAATGGCAGAAAGCGATGCACTCACAGAGATAACCACTCCTGATCATTTAAGAAGCGATGTGTGGAAAGTTTTTAGATTTTCGTCAACAAACAGAAATTTAAAAAAAAACAAAAAAAAAAACAGGCCCACAGTAAAAAGGACTTGAGCCTGAGTGATGAGTGCTGCAGCCTGCAGTATGCGGTTTCGACACAGAGCTCCTATTTACGCTTTCATTTGGGCTTGCAGTGCATTCCGACCCAAATAACACATCACTTATTGATGTAAACAAGTGCATACTGACGTGGATTTATTTATATTTCAGTTAAGTGCGTAGTTTAATTACTATGATCCAGTACAATAAAAGGTTCTTTAATATTTATATTTAACATTATTCATTTTGTGCTTAAGCTTAATTATTATTTAGCGAGAGAGCTATCACCTGTTTATTGGTAATTTTGGAATGCCCTCTAGTGGACAGAACGTATAACAACCACATGCTGATAGTGGCATTGGCAATGCATAAGCCTGTGTATACATAGTAAATATTAAAAATAGGCTAAATTTGAGCATTAAAAATTCAAATATAATTCAAATATTAAAAATATAAGGAATGAAATCCGAATTGATTGACAGCACTAGTTAATGTTCACATCAAACATCAGAATGGGGAAGGATGTGATCTCAGTGACTTTGACCACGGCATGGTTGTTGGTGCCAGATAGGCTGGTTTGAGTATTTCTGAAACTGATGGTCTCCTGGGATTTTCACACACAACAGTCTCTAGAGTTTACTCAGATTGGTGCGAAAAACAAAAAACATCCAGTAAGCGGCTGTTCTGCAGATGGAAACGCCTTGCTGATGAGAGAGGTCAGAGGAGAATGGCAAGACCGGTTTGAGCTGACAGAAAGATTACAGAGACTTAGATAACCACTCTTCAAAACGGCGGTGAGCAGAAAAGCATCTCAGATTGCACAACATGTCGAACCTGGAGGCGGATGGGCTATAACAGCAGAAGACCACGGCGGGTTCCACTCGTGTCAGCCAAAAACAGAAATCTGAGGCTGCAGTCAGGCTCACCAAAACTGGACAGCTGAAGACTGGAAAAACATAGTCTGGTCTGATGAACCTCTATTTCTGCTGAGGCACGCAGATGGTAGGGCCAGAATTTGGCATCAAAAGCACAAATCCATGGACCCAACCTTCCTTGTGTCAACAGTTCAGGCTGGTGGTGGTGGTGTAATTGTGTGGGGAATGTTTTTTGGCACACTTTGTGTCCCTTAATATGAATTAATCATCATTTGAAGGCTACAGCCTATCTGAGTATTGTTGCTGACCATGTGCATCCCTTTATGGCCACAATTTAACTGTCTTCTACTGGCAACTTCAAGCATGATAATGCACTATGTCACAAAGCAAAAGTAGTCTAAAACTGGTTTCATGAACATGACAATGAGTTCATTGTACTTCAGTGGCCTCCCCAGTCACCAGATCTGAATCCAATAGAACACCTTTGAGATGTGGTAGAACAGGAGACCCACAGCACGAATGTGCAGCTGACAAATCTGCAGTTGACAAATCTGCAGAAATTATGTGATGCAATCATATCAACATGGACCAGAATCTCAAAGGAATGTTTCCAACAACTTGTTAAATCCATGCCATTAAGAACTGAGGCTGTTTTGAGAGCAAAGGGAGGCCCTAACCAGTATTAGTATGGTTTTCCTAATTAAGTGCTCTTTTGTGGTTCTAAAAACCAAAGCTCATAAGAAGAGTGAAGTATCTGTAACTACAGGGACCTTGCACCATTACCACCTATAGAGACAGCTGTGTGTTGTGTAAAAGTAAACTGAAAAAGGCTTGATCCTTGTTAATACCATCATACTGTCCCTTGTGAGCGTCACTTGTAGATATAAAAAGGGTATCTGCTCATGTAATTTCCTTAAGTACACTTGAGATGGCTAATATACATTATCTGGGATAATGTTTTAAGGCATTGCTGAAGATTTCGTGAACTTTAGGTTATAATGACACTATTTAATGGCAGACCTACAACAAATGTGGCAAATTGTCATTCAGGCTTGTTGACCTCAATGTACTTTGTACTCATGTATGTTCTATGACAGATCTATACTTGACACCGGTCCTATATGTTAATACACGTGATTGGTGGGTATGATCTTGTTTCAATGAAAATACTAAGGCTGGTACATGATACTTAAAGAAGGAAAGAAGCCAAGAGCACCATCAGTGCCTTGGATTACCACGTACACCCTGCTAGACATACATGAACACTGTCACACCAGACAGCCACTTCACTCTCTATGACCAGGGGACATTTAAAAAGGAGTCTGATTGAATTAAGACAGTCATGTCTTCTTATCACCGGATTGAAGGTATCAATATATTTGTATTCGCTAGTGTTATTAATAGCACCCAAGAGGCAACTAGACACCGTGGAATGGATTGACAAAACAGATCCCTGGGCTTTTAATAGAAGGGGATGGAAAACTACGGTCAACAAGCAGAGACAGAATGAGAGAGGAAAATCATGACACCAATACTTAGGTTCAAGAACAAGTTGGAGGCGGGAAAGGGGAGGAAGAGGAGAATTTCATAAGATTTTGGTATGGTGTTATATAACAGTGTTTGGGCAAGGTGATTGATCAAACAGAAAAAGAACAAATGTACTATATGCATTATAACATATCAAAATGTGTATTCATTTATATACATATGTATAAGTGTTGGTTTTAGTTGATTTAAGTTTGGCCCTGGGTGGTTGTGGAAAATATTCTCTCATAGAGGGGTGGTAACTGTTTCTGACATTAGACAGAAGAGCCTGTGATTATCTGTTTCAAACAGACAAACAGCTCAAACTAGGGCAGACTAAACACATACACACACACAACAAACACAACACACACACACACACACACACACACACACACACACACACACACACACACCTCTGAGTATGAAGGGTTGAACAGTTTGCTTTACTACCTTTTCTTCACATTTCTGCTTTCATCAAAAGACAGGTGGTCATATAAATGAGTACAGAGGAGAATTGGAGTGCAAGGAACTGCTGAAGAAAGAGATCTGTATCAACTGTGAAACACTAGAGAACCAGTCCCACCTCTCTCTCTCTCTCTCTCTCTTTCTCTCATTCCATCCCATTACCACTGGCCATCCTGTGACTTATGACCTGTGCACTTTCTGCTTGTATTAGCCGCATCTAACTTGCCTACTTCTCTTATGCTGAGGAGGCAAACATCAGCTCTATGGGAAGTGCTCAGTAACATCCGCCGAAGAACAAGGACAAGAGCAACATTCTCTGTTACAGCTCCCACTGAATTATATAGTATACTATTAATAATGTGTGTATTTACATGAAAAACAACCCCTAATCATTATTGCTTATTTTCAATATTAGGTACAGGATCATCAGATGTTAGATATACAGTAACGTCATCAACTAGGACATGAAGTTGAGAGTCCTGACCAGCTTCACAAGATCCAAAGTTGCTAGTTACATGGCAGACAGTGCACTTTTTAGACTGCAATATATTGCAAGCATTGGCTGATTAGTCTTATAAGTTATCAGTTTTCCCTTAGATCTCTAGTTTATACATCATCACTGATGGATACGATTGGGTGTGGTCAGACGTGTGCTCTGTCGCACCTGTAACCGCAGTGAGTTTAATATGTGTGGGAGTAGTTGGCAAGAGGCACTCAGTTTTGCTCCTTTTGGTCACAGTCACATAGGTCCACCTGCCCTTCAGAGATTTATATATAATTAAGTTCAATGAAGGCCCATTCCATGACTGAACATATTCCCTGCATATCACACAGCTAGTGTATAACAAGACTACTAAGACAACACACACGAGCCATTTCTTCTGGGAAAAGCTCTGCTCTTCTTTCAGAATAAAACAGCTTTCACTTCCTGGGTATTTCTACATTTTTGATGCTTCATAGTTCAGTACTCTGGAATAAAAGTATGCAGTAGGCAGCAGAAGATGAGTGAAACACAGAGAGAGTGAGCACTAAAATGAAAGGAAGAGGGAGTATAAAATTACTAAAAGAAAAAGAAGTGAACTAAAACTTAACTTAAGGCATATTTGGCTGCTCTGTTTGCTAAAGCCAGCATGGACTTTTGAGTTGAGGTCTCATGCAAGTCGCTTACATTCTGCTGACGTGATGCACCCAGCTTCAACATAAGCTTAATCACTATATATCACTAAATTGAATATCACAGATTGGTCATTTATAACAATGTAATTGTCGAGAGTCAAGTTGGGCGTTTTCCAAGTGCTCTGCTAGTGTGATTGAACATCATAGCCACAGTTACTCGATTAGTTTAATTATTGTGGCTTTTGATAATCTGCAAAGAAAGTACTGTCGAATTGCCAATGGACAGCTTCACTAAATCTCAGTTTTCTAACTTTAATGTAAGATATCAAAAATGGTTAATTGTAATCAAATAATATGATGTAAATTCTGTCATTCTTTTGACAAAAAAGATGATCATGACACACAAGGAACAATCTATTTACGTTAATTCTATGAGAAACACCAGGCAGTGTCCTATCTATCTTTAGTAATTCCATGAATACAGCGCTGAGGGGCAAAACATGCTGTCCTCCTGCTAATGAAGCTTTCAGCCCTGCGCCACAACCACACAATGACAGCTGGCAGGGGAGGGGCAGGAACTACACGCCATGAAATAAGAGGGGGTAAAAATTGATTAGCAATTTTCATTTGCGCTAAGCTAAACAAAAGAAGGCTGCTGCCCTACTCTGCATATCATCATGGGGTGGGAGAGGAGGAGGGTGGGTAGTGTTGATGGTGTTGGGGTGGGATGGGAAGTGATCTTTCAGAGCTCAAGGCATCTATTGTTTAGTTAGAGAGGATGTGGGTGTGTGGGGGCAGGGGTGTGGGGGCAAAAGGGGATTCAGGATGGAGAGAGAAGGGGACTGAGACAAGGAGAACAGAGACGAAGGGAAACAGGAGAGATGTTGAGGACAGAGGAAAAAGAAAGGGGAAAAAGTGAAGGAGAGGAAAGAGAAAGAGGGGAATGACAAGAAAGCAGGTGGGGGGATGAGTAAGTGGGGTTAAAGAGAGTGAAAAAGAAGGATGGGAGCATTGGAACAGGGAGGGACATGAAGGAGAGGGTTAAAAGAATGAGGATAGAGATGAAAGATAGAATAAGGTAAGAGGACGAGAGAGGGAAGGAGCAAGGTGAGAAAAGGGGATATTTATATATTTTTTTGCATTGGTTCATTTGACAGGACAATGCAGTGCCCCAGCTACAGCTTAAAAGTGTATTCTCAGGACTTCCCATTATGGTAGCTTGCTAGGAAGACGCAACTTTTAGTGCTCCACCACTTTTTGGCTTAAATCCTGTTAGAACCCATGTTTTTATAACAAAACATTGTGTTTTATTCATGTCAAGGTGCCCGAATGTCGACTGCAGCAGAAAAATCAGTTAATCGTACAAAAATGCTGCAATCTAAACTAGCGAACTTTGGAACGCCCAAGCCAAACCTGGAAGCTAAAGTAGGTTGTGCACTAATGTTAGCATAACTACGCAATGGCAGCTAATAAGAGTGAGTGAAACCAAACCGGAGGGAGCTAGCTCTGAGAAAATTCTCACTGCCATAGACACTTTGAAATTGGACTTCTCCATAAGACTTGATGGCATTCTAACAACATTAGAGGGAGTGAGGAAGGAGATAAGCAAAGGCTCAGAACGTGTTGCACAGGCTGAAATAAGAATCTCAACTACCCAGGATGACATGAGCGCCCTGCAAACTAAAGTGCAAACTCTTGAAGGTAAAAACAAGAGTGTAGAGGATAAAGTTGGAGACTTAGAGGCAAGACTATCCAACCCAAGTGGTAAACTTGCCAGAAGACGCCAGAAGGAGGGGTTGCATGTGCATTTCTCTAAAACTGGATCCCAGAAATGTTGAATTTGGCACAGCTACATTCTAAGTTAATACTGGAGAGAGCTCATAGAATAGGTCAGAGGAGAGATCCCAATGCCCCACCAAGAACTCTCATCATGGAGTTCTTGAACTATAAGGACAGGATGGTTGTAGCAAAGGCAGCTAGAGCAAAGAAACAGAGACAGACTTGCCTAATGGTGAATATGGCAGTTTTTCCCCTATATTCATTCTGCAGTGGTGGGGGCTTTTAAATCACGATGTTACAATGGTAGAGGCTCAGTGGTCATCGGCGATGGACGATGGCATTGCTCATTGGCCAAACCCTAATCCAAAGTTTTTCAGGGATCTGTTTTACACTGTCTCAGCAGTTACTGATAACTACATCATAGCATGAGATTTTAATTGTATATTGGATTCAACAAAGGACCAACAATTAGGGAAAGATAAGTCACACACTAAGAGCAGGGAAGATATACTTAATTTTATGAGTTAAACTTGAGGGACATTTGAAGAGAATCAAAACCTGATGCTGTATTCTTGCTTTTTTAGAATTTATCAATCTTATTCCTGTATTGATTACTTTTTAATATCAGCAAATTTGGTTTCTAAAATTAAGGATTGAGACTGCAATGGTATCTTTTTCTTGGATCATGCACCAATCTCACTGCTTATGCAGATTCAAGGCTGATAAGAGACCCATCTAAATGGTGATTTCAACAAAAATGGTTGCAAATTTCAGATTTTCTCACCTAACTTGGTGAACAAATTGATGTTTTTTGTGAGACAAATGCATCAGAAACATCATTGTGTGTCAGATGGGAAGCTTTTAAAGCGTTTTCAGCTTCTAAAACAGCGGCAAGTCCATTAAGACTTATACAAACATATTATGAACCAGGAGAAAAATCTGGAAGGATATTAGCTTGGCTCATCAAACAATTACAAAATGAAAGATCCATTACTATACAGAGCAGCTAAGGGGATAATATAGTAAATCTTACAGAAATAAATGATGCTTTTAGATTTTTTAATGAAAGTCTATATAATTCTAACAAAAATGTAGATCTGCAAATTCAAAAAACCCTCGTAGATGATCTCAACATACCTAGTATCCCAGAAGAACTTAGATCCAGTTTGGAAGTGTAATTATCATTAGAAGAGGTCTCTGATGCAATTGAAAGTATGAAATCTGGGAAGGCTGTGGGGCCAGATGGCCTACCTATAGATATTTACAAAAATCCAAATTACAGACCCATCTTTTAGATATGCTATTAGAGTCTTTTCAAAACAGGATCCTTCCACCATCCTTGAGGGAAGCCTTGATTACGCTGCTACCAAAACCAGGGACACCCTGCAATAGATGTGAAAATCTAAAACCAATAAGTCTTCTTAATTTGGACATAAAGGTGTTATGTAAAATCCTTGTGAAAAGGCTGGAAGGCATACTTTGAAGGATAATTGAGAAAGAACAAAGTGTGTTTATTAAGGGTCGCCAAGGGTTTCACCATGTCAGGAGGGTACTGAACATTCTACACAGCCAGAGGGAAATACCAAATACTGCTCTTCTGTCATTAGATGCTGTGAAAGCGTTTGATAGGGTTGAGTGGCCCTATCTTTTTGACGTCCTTGAATGCTTTGGATGTGGGGAAACTTTTACAAATGGGTTAAATTGTTACATACTGACCCCAGTGCAGAAATACTTACAATACAAATACAATATCAAAACCAACTAAGATCCATAAAGGATGTCGACAAGGATGACCTTTATCACCACTTTTGTTTATAATAGCAATAGAACCTCTTGCCATAGCTGTACGGTCCTATACAGAGATCTCTCGTATAACTATAGGTCAAACAGATCACCGTATTGTTTATATGCTGATGATGTCACTGTTTTTCTCAGAGACCTGGAGAGGTCCATTCTAGCCTTGTTAGAAGGGATTTTAAAAAATGCTAATTTTTCTAAATTCCGAAGAGAGTAATCTAACTGCACAAGTCTCCCAGTTTAAAGTTGTAAATCATTTTACATATTTGGGTGTAAATATACAACCCAATATAAAAGATGTGATGAACTCTAATTATGATCCTATTATGGAATCAATTACCAGCTCAATTAATAGATGGACATCTCTACCAAACTCTTTAATTGGAAGAGTCAATATTCCGAAAATGAATATACTCGACAAATTGCCTTATTTATTCCAGAACATCCCACTGCCTCCTCTTTCAAATCTATTTTCAAAGTTAAAGAAATGATTTACACATTTTCTCTATAATAACAAACA
This sequence comes from Thunnus maccoyii, assembly GCF_910596095.1. NCBI lineage: Eukaryota > Metazoa > Chordata > Actinopteri > Scombriformes > Scombridae > Thunnus > Thunnus maccoyii. Next base: position 16,060,815 of record NC_056533.1, on the reverse strand, counting down.
ACACTGATTACACTTATCCCTCCTGTACCTACCCTATGATAGAGGGGGGTTCAAGTATCCTAATCCTCTCTGGTACTATTGGGCAGCTCAATTGAGAATTGTTATATATTATTTTACAAATGACAATCCTCCTGCCTGGAGAGAGATGGAGTCCCATTCTGTAGAGCTATCTCTTCCAATATATAGTATATGTACTCAGCTAGTCTTAAGAAACTGTGAAAAAAACTACTAACCCCATTTCTAGGAACATGATTAATGTTTGGTATGAGGTGAGGAAATACCTGGGTGAACCACTTTCTCTCTCATGTTTTAGTCCAATTTGGGGAAATTAAGATTTCACTCCAGGTAGGTGGGTTTAGGACTTCGTCAGATAAGGGGGTGTAGAAAATTCAGAATTTATATGGGCTAAATGATGATAAACTGACTGAAAATGACAAAACTGTAATTTGAGGAGCTTGTAATTAAACATGACATTAGCTGGGAAATTTTTTTTCAAATTCTTACAACTCAGAAGCTTCATTGGAGCAAACCAAAAACAGCCACTATTCCTCCCTATTCACCATTAAAGAAAACTATTTTAAAAGGACAGTCATAATATCTGGATATTATGACTGGGTCCCCTGAGTCTTCCAAAGCTAAACTTAGAGTTTGGAGAGAGTATTTATGGGAAGGCATTTCATTTGATGAGCGGGAAGATGCTTGCAAGGAAGCTCAAACACAAACAGAAAATGCCCATCTTGAACTTTTACAATATAATTGGCTGATGCGAACATATACTACTCCAGGAAAGCTAAATAATTGTAATGTAGTAATATAATAGTAATATCCTAGATTTGTGTTTTAAATGTGGACAATCCAAGGGAACATTTTTCCATTGTATTTGGGAATGTAATATGATAAAAAAAAAAAAAAGCTCTGGGAAGAGATATAATATATGATGGAAGAGATTTTATCAATACAATCAACTATGGAGCCCAAGTTTTTCTTATAAGGTTGTTATCCAAAAAAACATAATATAAGGAAGAAAGAGCAAATCCTTTTTAATCTATGTTTGTTACAGGCAAAACGGATGATAGCACTTTTATGGGAAAATGTAAATAAAAGTATTGGTGAATGACTAAAAGAAGGAACTAAGGGAAGAACAAGAGCTATTCAAAAAAAGTATGGGGTCCTTTTCTTAATTATCTTGAACACACAGACTTGGAAAGTATACTGTGTCAGTGGAACGGATTTGGAGATGATTGATATGCTCCTCTACTAGGAGCGGGATGGAAGCCTAGCATGCCTCACTTTATGTTGACTGTATGGTGGGATGAAGTTGGATATTGGTGATTACTAGCTGTAGGAGAAACATTTCTATTTTTCATTTCTATTTATTCCATTTTTAAGGTATTTTTATTTTATTTTTTATTCGTCTTGTGTATGTTTGTATATTGATATAGTTACATATCATTTATGTTTCTTGAAAAACTAATAAAGTGCCAAAAAAAAGAAAAAAAAGTGTATTCTCATCTGCGGTCCTGTGGTGGGGGCTGTTGTGCAATTGGGAGATAGGGAAAAAATGGCAGAAAGGAAATGGGGCGGGGGAAGTGTAGAGGGGTAGAGGAAAAAGGCATAGGGAGAGAAGAGGGAGAGCAGTGTCCAAGAGTTCATGATGGTGAATGGTCCAATTCTGAAAATTAAAGCTTGACCAGGACTGAGCCACAGTGCTCTTTGAAAAACAAAAGCAAAGTGGCAGGGTAAAAAAAAAACGGCATCACCATCACTTTTAAGTTATTAAAGCCATTGAGTACAGAGGCTCTGACAATAGAGAAATTTGCCAACACTGAGAAATAAAAAACTGCAGTACGTGTGCAGTACTGTGGCCAAGCCATGTTGTTGTAGTTTTCTTGAAGGGTTTTTTGGCATGACCAGGATACGTGATGGTTTATTAACGGTGACACTAATGCACCTCTGTGTGTGTGTGTGTGTGTGTGTGTGTGTGTGTGTGTGTGTGTGTGTGTGTGTGTGCGCGTGTTCGCTTTCAACGGGTTGTCAGTAATTCTTTCTGTGGCTTAAGCACATGTGCTCATGCACATGTGCACATACACAGACAACCGTAACACATGCAAAAAGGAGAGAAAAACAGCAGCTGGTAGGTGAGTGAGAGGGGGAAAAATCAACAACTTTTAACCAAAACACTGTACACAACTCTAAATTTAATTTTCTGCAAGATTAAGCACAATAATGACTAGCTTTATAAAAACCCATAACTAATGGCTTCCAATGAGCCAATCTATAGGCATTGATCTGCTCAGTATCTCATAGACTTGCAGCACGAAGCCTATAAATGAAGGAGGGAAGAGGCAGAAGGAGAAAGACAAAAAAAGAGAGGGCATGATGGAAAAGATGAGAGCAGAGGAGGAGAGGGAAGGAGAAGAGGCGGTGAGAGAGACAGGTGCACAGAGAAAAGGGGAGGGCAAAGATGAGGGGAGAAGGATGAGAGGAAGACGAGAGGAGAGTACAGAGAAAAAGGCAAGGAGAGCAGAAGAAAGAAGACAAGAGAAGACATTTTCTGTGAAAACAGTATAACTCTAGTTTGGCTGTAAAGTAAAAACCAGGGCCAAAGACAATTGTTTTTCCTTCTAATACATAGTACTGGAGTTTGTATATCATGTGTCACATTAACAACAACATTTCACTGAACCTATAAACATCTTTTGTCTAGCAAATGAACAAAGTGCAACACCATGAATGCCTTCGAGGAGAGTCTTTCCAAATGTGTGAGCCATTATCCCGATCTGAATGATTATTGTGAATTGCCCCACTCTACGACAGTAGGTTTTTCGCCCTGCTTTTGAGTGTGGCGTCTCAGAACAGGTATAAATACTTTTACCTTCAGACATTGTGGGATATGTCCTAAGTAGCTTGTTTTGAGCATTACCATGCCTTTGTTGACTGGTTAGTACTCAGTGCTTCTTATTCTAGATTTGACAGCTTATTAAAGGCTCAGTTTCTACCAAATGCACACCTCACATGTAAACAGGGACACTACATCCTCACAATATGTCACTGTTCTTTAAGATCACAATTATTATTATCTATCAAGTGGTTGCACTAATCCTGTAATAGCAGCAGTATCTTTGTGTGTGAAAAGCAGAAATGAAAGGCACAACTAAACAAAAGCAACCCACCTGGAATTAAAACAATATGTCACAATAAAAATCATTATATTTTTTAAAAGGTTATTAGGGCAATCAGCTATCTAGTGGCATTCTACATGGCTAATCCTACACTTGACAGCTTTTTAGAGGCTCACTGACTAAGAACTAAAGGTGGTGGCATGTGAGGAGGAGGAGGATGGAGTGAAATGAAACAATCCTCTGCTTAAAACGCGCAGAAGCTTAAATCCGGAGAGGGCTTCTTGCGTTAATCCCCATGGATTAAGCTTCTAAATACTCCTATTCAAGCCAATTAATTCATGCATACAGTATATCTGTCTCCAGCTCTTTTCATGTCATTTAAGATGATGGAGGGCGACTTCCTGGGAAATCAGGAGGAGGTTGGATGTGTATCTACATTAATGCACACAGGGTTTCTCTCTTCATGACCACGCGGCTACGTACATCCTGGTGCAGCACACATACACACACACTACAATGCAGAGGTATACATTGAGATTTTAATGGGGAAATGATGGTGGGAGGGTGAGGATAGAGAGGGGCCTCCAAAAGTTGACTGACGTATTCTGACAGCTGAATACTAATCATGAGATCAACCTCTGGCTAAATCTACAGGATCTCACTGGGGCTTCTGGCTGGGAGAAGCATAAAAAGGATTAGCAGTAAATACAGAAGACTTTAAGAGAACAGAGAGACACCAGTGGACAGACTCAACAACTTGAAACAAAAGGTTGAGAGGAACAAGAAATGGAGCTATGAATCACAAGAGACATTTAAGTGGGCAACGAAGTAATCTAAAATTATAAAAATGAGTTTGGCTTTTTCAATGACAGTAAAATAAGCACAAGTACCCAAGAAGACACTCCGAAGGGAAGAAGGAAGAAAGAAACAAAAATGAAAATAAAAGCAATCACTCCAAAAAATGGCAGGTATGCCAAGAGCTTGAAACATCAGTGCATCATTGTCCTTTTATGAAATAACTCTACTCTCATGTGTTTTAAATATCAGTGGATCTCCTGATATAGCAGAGTGCTGAACCAATACACGTATACATGTCGCAGTTGATAGAAAGTAAGTAGGGGAGAGGAGGAAAACCAGGAAAGAACTATGACTGAAGAAGTTACGCAGTAAAATCCAACAAGTCCTCCAGATTAAATGACCAGATGCAAAACAATTACAAAATCACTGTTAAAAAACAATGATGTTTTATGGTGTGTCAACACTGTGGTTAAGGTCTGGTTAGGTTTAGGTTCAAAAACCACTTGGTTGGGTTTAGGTAAGATCATGGTTTGGGTTAAAATGATAATTTTTATTAAAGTTAGAGAAATGTGGTGCGGGTTCAAGTTATTACTTCCTTAAAGTTAAGCCACCTTCATCATCATTGCTAAAATAATAACCATGGGGTTGTTTTCGGGTGACTGATATTATGGCCTATTGTGTCATTTTTCTGGGGAGGAATGTCTTGTAAATTCTCTTTTAGTCTGTTCTACATTAATTAATTTCCTGTTTACAGTGATGTCACTAAGGATATGCTGTCCATAATGACATCATCAGGGCCTGAAGTGGACTGTAGTATGTAGTGTTTGAGAAGCCTCAAGTCTCTGATTACCAATCTGCGTGTGTGTGTGTGTGTGTGTGTGTGTGTTTGTGTGTGTGTGTGTGTGTGTGTGTGTGTGTATCATCAGGCTGGCAGGCAGCAACCACTGCATAGAGTATTAATAGGAACTCACATCACCCAGGCTTCCAGATAAATAAAAGCTCACATCAGGCCCTAGTCTGTGGTCAGCTTACATCCTGCAGACGATATTTAAGCCTTGGGGGTAATGGTATACAGTAATCTGATTACCAAAAATGTGACTGAAGTAACCACAGACTGACAGAAAAAAAAGTTAAAATATAAAGATTTAGAAATGTGCAGTAGTGGAATCAAAATATCATTTTCTATGTAGACTACACAACACTAAGATAGGTGACACACAGTGCAGAAAATGATGGATAAAGCTCACAGCTCAAACTGCTATGGTGCAAAGACTCCAGCAACCAGGGCCCAACCACATACGGTTATATAACCAAACAAACAAGTAGAAACATGTGAGATTAATAAAGATGTGTCATTGGCTTCCCACTGACAGCAGATATTACTATTGGTGAGAGCCGCTGTGAATATGTCCACTAGTTCCCAAATCTGCACCACTGACAGCTGCAGAATCAGCACCATGGAGCCCTGAGTAAACCTGTCTTATATAAAATTGAGCCACTGGTCTGATTAGCTGGCTGTGCTCAGGGTCCATTACACTAAATAGACTTTAATGAGTTATTTCATACATGTCAACATCTAAATGGTAAAACATGGTGAGTTTACTGACAGAAAGAAAACATCTTGACATCAGCACATTAGCATGAGTGTACCCATGATCCTATGCTTCTCATCATTTCATTGTATATCTCTACTTAATCAAACTTCAGCATGGTGGACATTCACTAACACAGAGGTGTTTCTGCCTATATGCCATCACAATGTCCAGGGTAGTTAGACCAGGAAAACCAGCCTTTGATCATCAGCAATACAAAATAACTAGGTTTTACATTATTAAATCCCTTGGGGAAATTCATGTTCTGCATTTGACCCATATTTAGGAGCAGTTGGCTGGGCACACGGTGCAACACCCAGAGACCAACTCCACTTGTGAGCCGAGGTCAGTGCCTTGATCATGGCGAGGGTGTCCCTAATAGGAAACAGGCATGTGTTCTGGTAATTGGGGAACCAGTGCATCCAAAGGAAAACAATGCAAATATGGAGAAAACATGCAAATTCCACTAAGCTCCCAGTCAGCTCCTATTGTAGGTAACTAGGTGAGATGCTAACCACCATCTGAATACTTAACCTCAAAATGCCAAACATAGCTTGTGACGAATAAATCAGCAATATAAATGTGAATAAAAACTACTCATCATTTGTTAATAATAAAAAGTGACAAACCGATTTTCATTTTTAACATCCTATTATGTAATGTACAACTTAGATGAGGGCAACTTAACACAAAATGCATGCTTACAATTTTCTTATTATGAAGAGTGAGTAAAGTAGTAATGCTTTTAAGAACAGCATCACTCCAGGCAATAGACCTTTGAAATATTAAAATATAATAAGGAATCAATAAACAAAGACTATTTTGAGTTAGACAATATTGTTTCCACTAAAAGGTGTACAGTAGGCTATAGTTATAGTATTGCGACTTTTTCTGTCTGTGTTATTTAAATCAGAAAAGCAGCTTATATTTACAATATGACTTGATTGCACTGTTCCTCTTACCTGATATGCTTCTGGGTAATTGCTGTAAGGTGTGTTCAGGCCTCAGATACTGTAATAAGGTTAAATGAAAAATGATTGTAACTTTTTTGTCAGAGCAACATATACGGCAACAAAAAAAACAGACACCCATGGTAGGACACAGTATATAGGACTGACCAGCAGCAACTCAAGTGAATAGATCTGAACACTTTTTAATAATACTAATATGAATGGAAAACATCTCAAGTCTTAAAACTTTGCATCTCCACATCTCTCAGTCCTGGGCTCTGTCTCTCCTTATCCTCCAATTCTCTCTTTCTTTTAACACTCACCCAAACTCTCTGTCACTCTGATCTGACATCAGCCTCTCTGATTGGCCGACCCAGCTCGTGCACTAACCAGTGACATGCTTTAATTATTGAGCGGCTGACCTCAATTGGTTGGCTGGAACAGCCTAAAACACATTGCGCCACACACAGACACACTGCATGCACACACACACACACACACAAACATTTGCACACCATGCTCTCAGACTCACAATCACACTACATACTGCACACTTACATGCTCACCCTGGGGACAGTTTCTAAAGTCTAAATATATACCGTGGACAACATCAACTCTGCCTGTTACTCCTCGCAGTTCATTGATGCTAAGAGCACATTAGTTAAAAGAATTATGATGACAATTATTTACTCATACCATGTACTGTATACAATAGTACATTAAAATACATAATATTTATCATTCAAATAAATTAGTTTGTGCAATAAATTTCAGGCTGGTGACCTATTTAGCAAACCTTACCTGTAAAGACTAATGCAAGAGAGACTTTAGTACATAAGTACGTCTTTCACTTGTTTTCCTATACTATGCCATAGAAAAAACATTTTTAAATGTATTTTAAAGTTAAATTTAGAATTTAGATGCCCCTGTTGAGTAACAGGTTGTAGCATGTTATGTAAACATAGTTATTTTATATACTCACTGCAATGTATAGTTACCATGAGAAGAAACTGTGCTGTGGTACAACTGAAACTGTGGAACTGGGAATGTGGAAAGTATGTTTGATAGCAAATAATTTGGTCAAAGTAGAAATACGTGGATATGCAGGACATCCGTCATCAGCGATTTAATATTACTGATACTGTGCAGAATACTGTTGTAATAAACTGGAGCTCTCATAACAACACAGAAAGCAGAAATATTGTGCTTATATATAGTCTTACAAGGCTTACCTTTGAAGGTATAAAGAATTAAAAGAATCAACATAATTTAAGATACAAGACTGATGTTGATTGGAACCTTGAATCCTGTGATAGGCCTTTCATAACTGGTGCCGCAGGAAAGAGAAATGATATATATCCTTTGGTATGCTATCCATGCACTTAGTATGCTATAATTTGATATGTAAATATATCCTGAGGAGTATGAGCTCTGACACACTTGTCTCCCTATAAATGATCAAACATAGTAGATGATACTGGACATATGATCCCCACATTGCCTCATAAGACATGATGCAACCCAGGAATTTTTAGATTAGGGTGTGATGGCATCCTACCTATGAAATGTATTTCCACTGGTTGCACTTCATAGTAAATGTGAAAGGAGAGGGTGTTTCATCTGCCCGCCAACCTCATGATGTCAGCCGTTTGGTACTTAATGTCATAAAATGGCACACGTCTTCAGTAATGACATACATTTCTAGAACGCTTTCAGAAACATGAGTGACATGTTAACGCTTATTATATTTTGATGAGTGTAACCCAACTGGGCTCCATGGCATGCTGTGTGGCTTGTGGCCTATGATTAGTTACAAATAGTTCAATGGGTCACGCCGTTTGGCTCTGATCCCTAGACCACATAGGGTTCGAACACACAACCCCCAAACCACAAACCCATTTCAAGTACAGTAGCTGAATTCAAATTAGTTTGGCAGGTAGTAATTTTCCTCTTTAAACCTGTAGAGTATTAATAATTAACTTCCAGGCTACTAAACAGTTTATTAACTATTATTTAGTATTCCTTACAGTAGTAGAACCATAGGTTAAACAGATTGTTCACAATTTTATTATAAACTCACTATGGACTTTTGTGAATAGTTACAGGTGGTTTGAAAGCTCCTGCATGATGCACAACTCTAAGAAGATATAAAATATATACTCAAGAGTATAATTGCTTTTTACCATTGTCAATTTCCACCTCAAAACAAACTATTAAATGCTGCAGATTTCAAAATCAAAACAGACAACTAAACAAGGCACATATGTATGCTAGCATTGACACAAACACACACACACACACAAACTAGTGCTATCAAACAGAGCTCTCAACATGTAGCTTCATGCATGCATGCTTGTGTCTATGAAGTTTGGCACTGTATTTCTTTGGTCCATACGGCGTTTTGTATTTGCCATAATCCCCTGTCAGCAACACTTAGGCAGGCAGACAATAGCAGAGAAGATCGGCAGCCAAACCCACTTCACTGTGAGCTTGGCAGGTCAGCGTGCAAGCAGCAGGTTACACACACACACACACATACACACACACACACACGGGCGCGCGCACGCAAACACACAAACAAACTAACAGTACTGTACATGCGCAACCATGCAATACACACACACACACACACACACACACACACACATAAAACACACATGTCCCGCTGAGATGCACGTTACTCACACCGTCTCCCGGCTCTCTTCAAAGAGTTGTGGTGCAGTTCTCAAGGACACGGCTGTCTGACATCTCCTCTCTCTTTCTCTCTCTCCTCTCACTCTGGCATACTCTCTCTGCCTCTCTCACACTCTCATTTGCCTCTTGGTTGCCACAACAGATGCAAGTGTGTCGCTGCCTTTCTCCTCTCCTCTTTACTCCTTCCTCTCCCCTTCTCTCTGTTCTCCTCTCTGCTCTCGGTCTGCAGCTGAGAGGCAGAGCTCATTCTCTAAGCCATGAAGCAGGGCTTCTCTCTTTTCTCAAGTGGCTGGTAGTATGAGAACGAGGAAGTGAGAGAAAGAGGAAGGGAGGGAGAAAGAGGAGGAAGGAGTGCTGGGCGAACTGACCAAACTGATGTGCCACTCCAGGACACCAGCGTTCTGCAGACAGTCAACCGGAGTCCTACTGCAGGAAAAACAAACAGCTTTACTGTAAAGCAGCAGCGGCAGATGCGGTGGAAGCATCACATATGTTTCAGTCATGTAAAAGAGACAGATGGACAGACACAATTATTTGGACTATGGACTGTATGCTGTATCCTTGAAAATATTAAACTGATTTTAGAGAAATGCAAGGTTGTCAGTCTGAAACAAAAATATAGTACATTTTGTCCTGAAAAAAAAAGACAATAGAAGAATAGAACAGGTGAGAGGAAGGCCAAAAAGAATATGGATGAAACTAAAAATGACAAAAAAATGTTAAACTGATGAGAGGAGAGGAGAGAAGAGAAGAGAAGAGAAGAGAAGAGAAGAGAAGAGAAGAGAAGAGAAGAGAAGAGAAGAGAAGAGAAGAGAAGAGAAGAGAAGACGAGACATCTCAACAAGACGAAAGGGGAGAAGTAGAGGGGAGGGTAGAAAAGAGGAAGTCTAAGTATTCCCCAAAGCCTTGCTGTCTTATCTGAAAAATGGTCCCTGCAGACCCGATCCAGAAAGAGGCAACACAAACAAACACAGAGCAGAAACAAACATCTATTTATGGAGGAGGGGGGTCCAGTTTCCCAACCACATTTGCTGGTATCTTTTTTGACAATGTTACCAATTCAGCAGTTTAAGAGTAAAAACTATGTTGAGGAGAGGAGAGGAGAGGAGAGGAGAGGAGAGGTTTTGCTATTAAGTTCAGCAGTTGGATATAAACTGTGTATTGGGAAAGTTGTGACAGTCCCATACCAGTCACATTAGTACTGCCTTTTTTCAAAGAATCATAGGTGGAAATGCTCGTCTCATTTTTATCAAGAACAGTGTAGCCATATAGGCCTAAAGGAAAGCCATGTTACTATTGCATTGATAAAGAAGCAGCATTGATTTGCTATGGAAATGCTCATCAGCAGTGGCCTATCACTCATGGGATCAATCAGCCTAGTTTTAGTTACAGAGAAATCACCACACTGAGTTTTTTTTCCGACATTGTTAAAATAGAAGAAGTCCATAGAAAACATAAGAAAACATAAAGTGAACCACTTGTATGTATTACCAAGTAAATAATAATTATTGTTTAAGTATAATTCCAGGTATTGTTGAGACTTTTGCTTACACAAAAGTAACTGTTTTTCTTGCCAGATGAACATTTACTTCACTTGACATATGAAGACTGTAAATATTTCATATATAATCATTGTATAACTGAGGCCATTTTCTTGCACTTCTCAAATCATGTTTTTATGCCTCCACATCGGTGACAGCTGTGGCTGTCCATCCATCCGTCTGTACTTCCCATCTCGTGAACACGATGTTACAGGAACGCCTTGAGGGAACTTCTTCAAATTTGGCACAAATGTCAACTTGGACTCACGGATAAACTGATTAGAATTTGGTGGTCAAAAGTCAAGATCACTGTGACCTCACAAAACACGTTTTTGGCCATAACTCAAGAATTCATACGCTAATTACAGTATGACAAAGTTTCACACAAATATCTAATAAGATAAAATGATGAAGTGATGACATTTTATATCCAAAAGGTCAAAGGTCAACTTCAGTGTGACATCATAATGTTCCGCAAAAACACTTTTCTGGCCATTATTCAACGCCATAACTCAGGAACGGAAGGGGAGATGTGTGTGAAGCATCCACGTTTTAGAATTTGTAGCTTCTTTGCAGCAACATCCATATCTGAAGCTTTGTCTACTGTCATGGCTACAACTTTGTGCTCTATCAGAATCAGCTTTATTGGCCAAACATGTGAACAGATACACGGAAAATACACTTAATATGTTTTATTAAATTCCTTCAAAGTCTTCAATACAAATATTATATGAGTCTGGACGTGCAGAGATGTAAACTGTAACTTGACTGGTTGATGGAGGCATACATTTTTACATACATATTTTAATCCTGTCACATGTTAGTATGGAGGTACATATCCAACCAGCAATGTAGACGTGTAGGATGCATGCGTATCCATATCTATACACATCAGGAGAAGTTGTTTTGTAATCAGTGATCCTACGTTATTACAATACAGAGATATGCTGTATTTCTTCAGAGATAACGTAAAAGTGAGGAATGTTAATAATAAATAATGAGGTAACTGCATTTGTAATACAAAAAATATGCATCTCTGAGTCTGATTTGTACATTATTTCCTTAATAGGGGAAGGGTGAAAATGTAAATATGAAGGGTGGCCGGACAGGAGGCCACATGACATAACATTTGGTGCTGAGTGGAAGAATTGTGACGAGGAGGAAGATAAGCAACAACAAAGGAAAGGAAGCAGATGAGGAACAGAAGGAGAAATAAAAGGGAAAGGAAAGGACGAGGACATGGAGAGGGGAAGATGATAAAAGCAGGGACACAGAGGAGGAGAAGGGAAAGAGGGTGGAGGGCAAGGACAGGGGTGAAGGGTGTAACTCACTCCTGTCCCCATCACCAGCGCCCAGTCCTAATTTACCCAGAACAATCAATCAGATCAGGAGGCAGACACTGATAGAGGACTACCATGCAACAGGATCCACCACGCACACACACACACACACACGCACACACACTGAGAGAGATGGAGGACTTGCATGCAACAGGATCTATTCACACACACATACTTTTATGCTGACTAGAGGGAAAAAAAGTTTGCAGCTCATATCTGTAGCCTCTGCACTGACTTCTACCAACTAGGCTGCACTGTGTACCAAAGTCACCGCGGCTCTGAGGGGTCACAACAGGAGGTCAGGGCCCATGAGACGGAGCGAGCACAGAGGGAACTGAACAGGAGTGAGAGAGCGAGAGGGTGAGGGAGAGTGTGGGGTGGGGGGGGGAGAACAGCAGCTAACAATAGGGGTAGAGAAAAGAGACAGAGAAAAAAAGCACAGCGTGAAAAACAGAGGACAGAAACGGCAATGAACAAGAGGACAAAGTGATCGCGCCCTGCCATGCTCTCAGTGAAAGATGAATGCACCGACACACAGAGGGAAAGAATAAAAGAGCAAGAAAAAAAAAAAAGCGGTGGAGTGACGCCAGCTCAGATACAGTAGACACAGGTATTGTAAAACAAACACACACAGATAAGAGGAGCCGGGAGATCGGTGTGAATGCTGAAGTTTGTTCATTCCTTCTCAAGTGCTCCTCGACTTCTATATGTCCCCCAGGGTGATGGATAGAAGTAGCAGTATGTGTAGTGCCTCATAGTATAGGCAGGATACTACTAGCTTGGAAAAGAGCATTTGCCACAGTAAAGTAAAAACTATGTCTTGATATGTCGGGACTCACAGTGGATGCCAAAGACTACTTTGCTCAAAAGACAAAGACTTTAATGAGCCTATACCATCACATAAACATTTTATGTAAATTCTCCCTTTATTATTATATTTAGATTTGGGGCTTACAGCTATGAGTCGTCTTCAGTAGCAACAGATACATGTTTACTGAGTTGCCGTTACCAAGATGAGATCATCACAAATCAAAGATGTCCCATGAGGGCCTGGATATGAGAGAGTCTCTTACAACTAGGCCACACGGTGACATTAATATGTTATCTCAAAGCACATATTTTGTGGGCAGTGGGCTAAGAGACTACATCAAAATATATTTATCATATAAAATTAAAGTGAAGTTAGTTCAACTTTAGGCTTGAAATTGGAATAATATGTTCATTCAAACACTATAACTGAAACTCTTATTTAGTATTAAGTATCCCCATTTAATTGGCAATAGAACATATTTTTTGTTATCAAGTTGTTGTTTTTTTTACTCCAAATTGGAAAAGCCAATGTAAAACATTCTGAATCATTATTACATACAGTAATAGAGAGTAAATGAGAGGGAAATGATTGTTATTGAACTTACTGAAGCATTTTATTGAACACCTTGTGTTTGCACCTTGGTAAGACTGTGACTGAATTTGACTCTTTTTGTCCTCTTGTCATCATGTCATCATCATATTATACTTTATATATGTCTAGGTGCCGATAATATCCACTTAAGACTTTGTAAAAATGAGATTTACCACTGATGCACTTATTAAGAACAGAATTATGCAGGAATGTATTTTCTTTGATTTACTTTTTTTTGGAGTTTTTCTTGGGTTTACATTGGCATGGTCACACCACATTATCTTTACTTCCCGGTACTAATATACTGTAGCGGCCTAGAGAACATGTTTCTATAGCGACCAACATCATGAATCTAAACCCCATAATATCTAGTTGATTGAATTTATGACTAATTTATTTGACTTAAGACTAATTGGAGCAATGCTTTATTTATCCTGTAAATCATCCCAAAGCACCTCTCTGTTTGTGTGTGTGTGTGCATGATACGAACAGACAGAGGAAGAGCGAGAAAGAGAGGACATGCGAGATCTACACTATTTATTTTAAAGGATGACACATTTAATTTAGGCCCTGCAAAAGAAATTAAAAAGCATAGCTGTTATTAATGAAGATGGAGTATAATGAGGGTAGGCTACACAATAAAACACACACACGCACGCAGTTTCCATGAGACATTTTCCTCACATTGATTATAACTTTATAGCCAGATTTACCTTTAAAAAGTGTGTATCTGTCTTACATGTAATTGTTAGTTAATTGTACTTTAAAATTATATGCATGGAGTATTTGTATTTAGGCTAGTGAATACAAAGAATCAAGAAAATCAGCAGGAATGGAAATCTAAGAATTTTGAAGTATGCATTTTTTTCTCAGCACTTGAGAGAAAGTTGAAGTTCACTGCATTAATGCTAAAGCCAAATCGAACTCATAAGGTTTTGATGTGGCAGTGGTGTTAGACTCAAAGTCATGTTTACCTCAGCACTGTACAAGTCATTGAGGTTGTAAATTGACTGAACAGAAAAACAGGCCGTGGTCTTAGTCTTCCCTTAATTTTGTTACAGGTTTGCCAATCTCATGCCATTAAACGTATAGCCTGCATAGCACTTCTATTGATTAACAAATGACAACAGCGTCAATGTGTCGCAATGTGCACTTGAGGTCAGGGACTTATTGCCTTATTTCAACTCTTTCTTTCTCCCTCTCTCTCTCTCTCTTTCGCTCTCATCCGTTACCCCTTTCTATCGTTCCCTCGCTCTCCTGTCTCTCCTCCCTCTGTCTAAATAGATATTGAAGTTTTCTATTTAAGGCAGATGCTGTTTAACTTCCTTGGGGTGGGAAGTGAAAGGCAGACAGAGGGCCATCCATCTCGCTATCCACCTGCTGACATCTTTAAACACTATCGACACCCACTGCAAGCATTAACATGCAAAACCGCACCGCACGTTTGATTTCATTAGCTTATTTCGCACAGGGTTTTCTCTTGCCCTGTTGGTGGGATTCTGGCTGCAATTATTGGATTGGATGCAGAATTGGCAAATTTTCCAACTTGTCAAAGAAATGCCATTTCTGCACTGCACTACTGTGAATGTGAAGTTTTTACAGTTTGATTAGAATACATCTAACTCACAATGTTCTTAAAGGCCTTACCTTGAGGTCAGTTTAAGTACAAATGCATTAATTTTCAAATAATGTATTTGTTTTTTTCTGGATCTATATCAGGTTAGAAAGAGAGTACGAAGAGATTTGGTGGGTGTAATCAAACTGGGAAAACATAAATAACAACAGAAAGTCAAATTGAAATGAATGCATTTTTGGATAAAGTGTTTGAATGACGTTATTATTATTATTATTTTTGAAAATGCAGATGTTTGGGAACAAAGATAAAATCTTCTTCAGCACATGGGGTAGCATGCTGTGATAATCTGCAATAATCATGACAGTGTTTATGGTATTCTTTAACCTCCATATTAGTAAATTATTTTACACAAAAAATTAGATCATTATAGACCAATCTCATCCGAGACAGAGAGGAGTCTGCATACACAGTCACAACAACCATACTCAACAGCTCTGTGTCCACTCTAGACTCCTTCAGTTTTCTGGGATACACAATCTCCCAGTACCTGAAGTGGGAGTCCAACATCAACACAGTCATCAAAAAGGCCCAGGAGAGGATGTACTTCCTGCACCAGCTCAGGAAGTTAAATCTGCCTCAGGAGCTGCTGATCCAGTTCTACACTGCAGTTATCGAGTCTGTTCTCACATCCATCACTGTCTGGTTTGGATCGGCCACCAAACAAGACAGGAACAGACTGCAAGAGACAGTCACATCTGCAGAAAAGATTATCAGTGCCGACCTGCCCACCATCCAGGATCTGTACACCTCCAGTCAGGAAAAGGGCAGAGAAAATCACTGCAGACCCCTCACACCCTAGACATAACCTGTTGCAACTTCCCCCCTCTGGTAGGCGCTACAGAACACTGTACACCAAAACCACCAGACATAGGAACAGTTTCTTCCCCCTCGCCATCACACTAATGAATAGTTAAAGCTGGAGTGTGAGACTTTTGTATCCCTTTTCTGGCAGTGAGAGTAATTACAAAACACTGTTGACAAGTACTTACATCATAGGCCGTAGCCTACTCCGTCGCTACTGTTGCGGCTGTAAAATAGCGCATAAATTGCTTTGAGCATCACACAACCCCTGTGAAATGACTCGTTTCACGTCTGAGAGCAGCATGATTAAATTATTTTATCTCCCTTCAAGTTAGCATAGAGCAAACCAGAAGTTAGCTAGCTCAGCCGGTGGAAGTCTGCATTCATGCATTCATCCAACCAGCACAGGAAAGTCAAACCCAACACCAGATTAGAAACGCCAGTATACTGTGAAATACAGGGCTTGAATGTAACGGACGTTCATTTATACGTAAAAGTTCTGCACTGCAGGTTTAACTCACTATGGCACTGTGCAATAACCCTAGCCACTACCCGCCGGTCAGCATGTTAACCATAAATTGGCTGTTCAGACCAGGTCGCTGGCCTCTCCACCATGAATAAAAAATGTTGATTAAACATCTGAGCCAATCAGCTTTGAGATCAAGGGACACAAATTCTTCATAATCTGTTTGACAGAAGAAGGTTGTCTAGTCTTACTAGTTGGTTTTACAGACATATTTTATAACGGTGGTTTATGGGGAAAATGCTTTTTTTTTGCTGCACTACTATGAGTGATCACAGGGGTGAATCAGCAACAAGGCTGAGTGGCAGCATCATATCCAGCAGTTGTCTTAATTATAGACTGTACTGCATATAAAAATGGACATAGCAAGGTGTGACGTTACCCATTTGTTTACACTGGAGCTGGATTGAAGCCCAGAGTTGCTGCCTATGGTCGGTGCAATCCTTTCTGATTGGGGCCAGGACCTTCCAAATAAAGAGCGTCAGGTGTTGCCTTTCACACTCTGGAAACACATCCCACTACCTCGAACTGAAGTGAACATTAGCTTACTGGGAACATTGAGCGGTACATGCTTGGGCTAACCTTAGCTACTTTAGCTAAATTGTGCTATCAGGGCAGGTATCGTTACCAAGTAACATTAAACTTACCAAAATATTGGGGCAGAAAATATTGCTGGGGAGAGCAGCAGGTGAGCAAACTGTCAATCACAATTGTCAACAAATGCAAATGCATCACAGGCATCATGGCTACTATAAGTCTTCAAATCTTATTAAGGGAAGATTCATTTCTAAAATGGAAAAAAAAGCACACTTATTAGAGGACTGAAATTTAGCAATTGAGACCGTAATGACTCATTCAAAAAAACTTATTGACTCAGTATTTCTAGAGAGCAGTTGATGTTTTATGAATGGGAGTCAATTGGAACCAGTGATTTTTTTAGAGCCAGCATCTAGCGGTGTCGGTAGCATTACACTGTAAGGTACATCCACACTGGCTTCAGCTTTAAGCCGTGGTAGTTGCCTTTAGTCTTTTTCAGTCCATTTGCAGCTGTTCCTTGTTTTGCAGCATATTTCCCTTAATGTTTGTGTTTTCACTTTTTTATGTGTTTTTAGTATTTGTAGCATTTGTTGGATTTGAAGTGCCAGTGTTTCCCCTAGAATTTTTTTCAGGCCTGGTTGTATGCACCGAAAGAACCCTAAAGGGACGAGGCACGTGGGATGGCATATTCGCGCGGTCGGCTTCAGTCAGGTGGCACAGCAGGCAGTCTGAAATTTATATTTGCATTCAAAATTTTGTTTGCTTGGTATATTCAAGACTTAAAACAACGTGGTCACAAGGATGACTTAATAAGCTGCATTTATTGCATAAAAATAAGCTGTCCCTCTCCCTTCTTCCCCATCTGTATTTTTGCTTGACTCCAGAGTTTTGGAGAAAAATGCTGATATATTTGTTTGTCCGTCACTAGCGTTAGAGCTTTTTCTTTTTTTAGGCGGTGCCATGCTGATGTTAGCTAACCTGCATCCCATATGCTCTCGCTCTGCAGTAATTTAAAGGGACTCTGACAGCAGTGACACTCGCATCACATCAAGAGTTTCCTAGGCAACAACACAGACGTTGAGTCACGTTTCGGAACAGTGTCGTGCAGATGCTCCCAAACGCTATTGATTATTGATTTCCCAATGAATGGATATTTGGTTATTTTTGGCATTCAAAAAAATATTTTTTTGGCCTGACGGGGGTTCGCGTTGGCACGGTGGCCCACTAGACCTGTACAATTATAGGGGAAACACTGAGAGCATTTTTCTAATAAGCTAAGCTAAATCATAAGCTAACAACGGCATAACTTTCATTCTAGGAAAAGTGTTGTGCAGCCATCTTGCCCCTGGGAAAAAATATTTAGAGCTGATACGGAGTTCCAGTGCTAATCAGATGATATATTACTGTACAGTCCATGTCACTGAATGAAAGCAGCCTCATCTACAGACTGGTTCATGGTATTGATAAGATAAACTTATTGATATCACAGAATCTTTTTGTAGTTGCAATTTTTTGGGTGATTCGACTTCCACTCGTCCACTGATCCACTTGGTTTGCGCTAACAGCTGACTAAAGTTTTTTGCCCTTGCTGCAGCTTGTTAACTTACAAACATCTAACATTGTTTCACATCAGTACACTGCAGTCTGGCAGGTCAAGTACTCTGCTGTTGTAATTTTGTGATGTTTTTTTGGGGGTTTTTTTTACCTCTGAAATACATTTATTTCAGGATGCATCTCTAAATATATTACTGTATATCATTATTAACTTATCTAAATTTTAGTATGGTAGTAATCCAGCTACCTGAGGCTGTAGAAGTATTTACGTGAAAGCTCATTATTCAACATTGCACAAGGTCAAATATATCAGTGTCCTCTTGTAGCACAAAATACAACTTCTGGGTGTTTGATGACAAAATGTGTGACTTCTTTTTAAAATTCTGGGGGGGTTCAGTGAAAGTTGGTTGAAAAAAGCAAGCCTTTATATGAGATTTTGGTGAAAAAAAATAGGTGAAATTCTTGAAATGATCTTTTATGAGAACTCAATGGATAGCTCAAAACTGTGGTTCTTAGTAAGGCCTTTATTGATTTAAATTCTCTTCTGTATTTTTTTTTTACACTGTATTTCTAGGTTTCCATGTCAGAACTGAAGTCCCCATGATTTCAAAAAATAGGCCTCTCTCTGTGTATTTCTCTTTGCCCCTCTCTCTCTTTAACACACACACATACTGTACACTCTGCACGGAGAAAGACACTGTAGGCTAGGAAGCGGAGTACTGTATCTTTGCTGCCACCTAATGCAGATATCTCACACGCCGTCTCCCAGCACCAGAAGGCTTTACTCCTACTTTGTCTCCAGCTCAGGCTTGGGGTTTTTTAATCCTGCCGTATGGGGTTTCAAACACACTCACAGGTCCTGGGCTCTTCAGCACTGCGGCAGGCCTTAGGCGGCTTGGGGATTTTGTTTTCCAGGGGTGGCAGTGTGTGAGGCGTTTGTGATATGCTAATTTAATCATTTTTGTCCACTCCTCCCATTCCTTTCGCACCTATCAATCTAATCACTTCATCGGGATTCCTCAAGCAGGTGGAAAGAGAGAGAGAGAGAGAGAGAGATACAGTCTATGGCTGCACAAATACCACAACAGCAGCCCTTTCTTTCATCTATGAGCGCATCAAGCCACCGCCACCACCCCCCCACCCCCACCCACACACACACACACGCAACACACACATGTGCACACGCTCACACTCATACACACACCTCCCGAATGCTTTTAATTTTAGTGATGGTTCACTTTAATTATTATGAAAATTAAATCAAATGTAATCGGCGGATTAATGCGACCGATGAGATAATTCAGCCGCATGGTGATGAGAGCAGGGTGGATCGTCTATAAATCTCCACCAAAACCCTCAGGAGGAGGCAGGCAGGAGGCACCCAGCTCCACAAGCAGGGATGCAGTGGGGTGTGAAGTCAGGTTAGCTTCTTATCTTATTTACACATCACTGTTTAGGCATCTTTCATAGGCTAACAGAAATATTTTTGAGACAGATTAAGAAACTAACCATATTGGTAATTTAGCCCGACTCTGTGTCTTTAAAAGTAAAAGGAAACATTCACACAAACAAAACAAATCTGCTCTATTACTTTTTACTGTTTATTGGAGCATTCACAGAAATGTTAGTTAAGCAAATCCATAGTAAAGCCCGAAGGCCTGCTCAATTTTAACATTGTTGATTTCCCACAGGACTAGAGGTAATATTATATATCGGTACTTATATTCAACCATAAACAAACACAAATAAATTTAATTAATTTTGGATCTCTTTCTGACCAGCAGGCCCTTTACTGAAGTAGACAGAAGGGTAAGTACCTGTGTCTCCCTACCTGTTGCCACTTCCTCAGTGCCTCTCTCTCCCTGTGTGTGTGTGTGATTGTGTGAGTGGAGAGAGGTGTTCTGGAGTCAGAGCAGAGCCCCACCAGCTGCAACCCGTTCCATAATCAAGGCCTTGACTTATACCCAACCCTGCCAGATCGTAGCCTCTGCTCAGTCTGTCAAGCCATTTCTTCTGCATTTATCATTTTTCTTATTGTTGCCCGTTTTCCGTTTGCACCGCAGTCCCGTCTGCTCTGTTTCCGGTCCCTGTCTCCCGTCCCTCATCTCTTCAGCCCTGCTTCCCTGACCTGGACCCCTTCTCTACCAAGCTTCCAAAGATTCTGCTCCAGACTTACTCCCCTTGCCCCAGCCTGCCTCAGCCCCAGATTCCCAGCTACCTTTCCAGCTCTAGGTTCCAGTCCAAGCCTAAGCCCCAGTTTCCCAGCTGCCAGCCCGAGCCCCAGTTTCCAGTATAAGTTTCCCCAGGCCTGCTTTAATATATACCATGTCCTACCATGTCCCTGTCTCCTTGCCTCTGTGCGTCTGGGTTCACCTGCTCCGCCCTGACGTAACAACCTGCTTTGTCCTCAACAGGCCCTCTGGGTTTGTGTATTTTGCTACTGTATGGCAAAAAATACTTCAGCCTTTCTGTCTGTCTCAGAGTTCTGTGAAAATGAGTATGTAGACAGTTTGGTAAAAAAAAGTAATATGTGCAACTGACAAAACTGCTCTTAACAATGCATCCATCCATGTCTCTGCTTCCTGTAAACACTGCGATGCTGGTAAACACTGTGTAGTAAATTGGGTAGAGCAGTGAAGTGCATGAATGAGTTAAACTGAAGTTGGCAACTGATCATCTAAAAACAGTTGAAATAAAGATGTGGAAGTGGACGGCCACACTGAGCTCTCGTCTGTTCAGATCTGCTTTAGACACAAAAACGCCTATTCATGTAAAGTCACAGGATAATGCTGTTACATAATCTTTCAATGTGGCCAACCCCTAATCCAAAACTGTCACAGTCTACACTAACCAATGCTCCACTCCAACCTTAGACACAATGTAAAAATCACAAGGTTGAAGCTATGGAGAACATTAATTAAGAACAGCAAGAAAAAGTTTGAGGATTTTCAATAGACAGCATGCTAGCCAGCAATAGAGTTAGTTATCATTTTTTAAAAGTTAAGGATGATAACCTTTTTTGGACAATTTGCTCAACAAGCAAAGTTTCATTTGAGCTTTTTTCCTATTTGTAAATGTTTTAACCTCAGGCTCCTCTCTCTCGTCTCCTCCTACTCCTTTCCATCTGTTTTATGTTCCTTCCTTCTTTTACCGCATCTCTTGTCTTTCCCTTTCTTGCCTCCCTCCCCCACTTTCACTCCCTCAGTCATCTCCTTCCCTCCTCTCCTCCTTCTCTCCCTCCCTTAATCACAGAGTGTGAGGGAATTGATAACCTTCTATTACCATATGTTGCTCCATGATTAATGTTCTCAGGTCTTTCTCGTTGTTTCTCATTCATAGCTCATGTCATGGCCCATAAACTAATACCTAAAAGAGATCTGCCAGATGATTCCCACTCTAAAAAAGAGGGCAAGAGAAAGAGACACTCAGAGGGAAAGATACAGATACTGATACTTAAGTCTCGTAAAGGGCATGAGGAGAGGCACTGTTAGCAGAACTGTAGGACAGTCAAAGATGAAACAAGGGAAAAGAAAGAGGTCTTCGTGCGTTGGCACTGATTGAAATATTTAGTTCCATTTTGTCTGGCTGAGCAGGTGTCAGCGTTATGCCAAATGGAGTTATTAAGGGCATAAATCTGAGGCAGGAGCTGATTTGTCGCACCCATCATGGCATATTTATTAGGTACCACCATTCTGTTATGAATCTATTGATATCAAGTGACAAGTATTGTGATATGGGGATGAGGCAGAAGCTTCCATCAAGGAGCTTTACCCACTCTGAGTTATAAAGGTACATTTTTTTGTAACTAAATGTTTATTGTAAACCACATTGTGTCCTCACAAATTAAGTAATATGTGTGCATGTGTGTGTGTGTGAGGAGCAGCTGAGGGACAGTGTGTTTTAGCTTAGTAAACCCTGGCAAGCTTAGATCAGTTTCCAGATGGCACACACTTAAACAAATGAACACACACACACAAATTAGAGGTTTGAAAAATTCTGGTTCTAAACCCAAATTTGGCAACAAAACTATGATGACATACAAACTAAATTTAAGGTTGTATACTGTAGGTCTAATCAAACTTGTTTCTCCTCTAATTCTGGACCTGTGTTGTCTCTTCATACACACATACTATAGATGAAACACAAATACATGCACAGTCCATCTTCCTGCGTTGTAATCTTTGCATTGTTATAGCTGTCTTCAGTCCTAGTTTTGTCTTCTTCCTCAAGCATATAGACACGTACACATACAGTGTAATAAATTCATAGTGACACACTATCATAGGAACGTGAATGCATAATTGATAAGGTCATAAATTTTATGTTTATTCCTGATGACTGCTATGCTCTGGTCAAACGGGAACAATATGCACCTGTACTCAAGATTCTTGCAGTTAAAGAGATAAAAGAGGTAAAGTAAGTTATAACATCCCCACTGAGAGCATAAATTATAATGTATTGATTTATTATTAAGCTATATACATTATGCTCTTATGTAATAACTAAAGTGTGAGTTAGTGGCAGGTGGTGGAGAGAAGGCATGGAAATGCTGCAGATAAAAGGAAAAGTTGATGTTTTTCCTGTGCCCTAATACAGTTAGGTCAATACTGAATCAACTCATTTTTGTTCTTTAACCCATTAGCTGGAGAATAGGAACCTTTGAACTAGGTGTCATCAAATATTCTGTTATTTCTAGTTTTATATCGTTTCTAGCTTGTTTAGTTTAACTGTCATAAGGCACAGGAGAAAAAGTATGCTTCATGTACCTTCTTTGACCCTGAAGTCCCAAGCAAGTCTCCTCTAATGTAATGATCGTTTGAAAAATTTCTTTAGCTGTCCCACAGGAAATGCTTAACATTGGGACTTCACTAAGTCATCAGTGTCGTTGGGAATTAGCGTCCAAAAGATTCATCCGACGGGTTTCCTTGACTCTGCTAGGATTCTTTAATCAGAATTCCCATTGGGCCCTTTGCAAGGTGTAAATAAAGTATTTTTTTGTAAAAAAAAAAAAAAAAAAAGAAGGTGTGCTTCATTGGGTTTTTATCCTTAGAAATGTTAGACTCAAGTTCTGTTTTTCATTATATTCAGTGGTTGACTGGTTCAGTTTAAGTGAGTGAATGAATTTCCCAACAGAGCCTTTCCCTCTCGAGGGTTCCCAGAGGGTTAAACTCAAATTCAATCACTGAAGACAATCGTGGCGTAATTAAGCTACTTCTAATTTAACTGTCGGTCAGGAAATTATAATAATATTAGCCTTTACTTACAACGAAACTCAATTAGAAAATACGAGCCGGTGACATTAGCCAACTATG
Organism: Thunnus maccoyii; assembly: GCF_910596095.1. Classification (NCBI taxonomy): domain Eukaryota; kingdom Metazoa; phylum Chordata; class Actinopteri; order Scombriformes; family Scombridae; genus Thunnus; species Thunnus maccoyii. Next base: position 16,037,013 of record NC_056533.1, on the reverse strand, counting down.
AGACGCTAAGATCGAGTTCCAGAGTGGGAGAGATGAGAGGAACAGTCAGAGAGTATAACAAAGAAACAAACTGAGCAGAAAAATGAGCAGTAACCAACGATAAACACAGGAAACCACGGAGTGAAGGAAAAAAAACAGAGAGGTAGGGAAAATGAGACAGTGACTCAAGTGTGCATAATAATGTGCACAGCACTCAAGTCTATATTTATATGCTGCAATTGAGCTGCTTGTTGAAACACAAGCAGTTGACTTGACTGGCTTGTCTGTATGTACCAGTGAAGGGCCATGCATACATTATTCTGGAGTTGAGATAATTTGTCGACAATTAGCCAGAACAGGATACAGCGAGAGGCTGATTAGCATGTTGGTACAAGTCAGCCACAGGAATAGAGACACAGGGGCTTTGAAACTGACATGAATTTGACATCGCACATACTCTGTCATATTTTCTTTTTCCGCGTTCATTTTCTTGCTCTTTTCTGCGCTCTTATTTAAGGCTGAATTAATATTCATGCAGAGGGAAATGATGAATATGGATGCGCAGACAAACTGACTTGTTTCGGTGATGATAAGGAGAAAAAAAAAAGTGGGAACACAGAACACAGTCCCCTGAGAAACAACGTGTATGGATTTCTAGTTAAATTTCCAGCTCATCTGTGTTGTTTTTTTTTTTTTTCAGTCAGGGAAACCTAATACGTAGAAACCGACAGTGTACCCTCTTTGTGCTAAAAACATATCAGAGAGCATGCTGGGTTTTAATATTTTTTAACGATCGTTTTTGGTACCACAGAGAGTTCATTTTCACAATTGTGTGCGAGGTGACTGTATTGCTCAGTGTGTCACAGAGTGGCTTTTATTCAGATCACATATTTCATTTTGCAAATCTTTAAAAAATTTAAGAAAAATGTATTCTTTTAAGCTGACTTTGGGAGGGTGAAAAATAAGAGACTGGAGAAAATCGACCTCTCAAGAAGTAGTAACGTGCATTTTTTTTTTTGCAATAGTAAGATCTGCAGGACCTTAACAACAAATGTCAGCTGCCTGGCCTGCAGCAAATTCCTGAAATCAAATGTGATCAATGCAAATGATGCTTTACCAATGTCCAACAACTGAGTCATAAGGAGGAAACCATAAATTGGCTCCAAAAGTGGTACCTGCACGTGGGCGTTTACACAAAGATGGACGACCAAGGTTCACTACAAATCTCGTAAGAAGCTTTAGGCTGCATTCAGACCGAAAACAGCCCTGCATTAAAATAATGCAAAGGGCTGCTTTGGTGGAGGTGTGCTGTTTTATCTTACCGGTTAGAAAATGAAATATGATCCAGGAGATTGAGTTGGAGCTAAAGATTAATGCATGTCAGATGCCAAAACACCATGCAGTGGTTTGTAATACTCAAGGACAGAATTTACAACTCTGGAAAGCTATCGCAACTGTAACTTTTGTTACGAAAGTCGCAAGGTAAACAGCAGGAACATGGTGTTCACATTAAAAGTAATCCACCAGTAATGTGCACTTGCATGTATGTGATTGGCCAACGCAGCGCCTTGCCGGATGATGTTGCGCTGCAGCAAAAGTGATTTGAAAGTGAAGCAGGGACAATGGTACTTTCCTTGGTACTTTCAGGAAAATCTAATAATCTAGAGTGACTGATTGAGAGAGTGATAGAGTGACTGAGGTCATGTGTAGGACCAGATTGAATGGCAGCAGACACTTGGAACAAACATGACATTGGTTTAGAAACAGTTGTATGTTGCTGTTCTCACTGGTCACAGTAACTGTACAAAGGACCTCAAAGGTCTTTCCCTCGAAGTGGAGCTCCTATTTCCTGTATTGGAGTGTTGGAGACCTTTTGACCTTCTCTTTACATCTGTTGTGGCTAGATCTGGACTCATTAAGCTCCACACATTGTAACCCAGGCCTCGTGATCCCACCATGACCTGTTGCCCCTACTCTGTAAGTCTGCACATACAGAGTGAAAGCTGCTCTGCTGACCACCAGCCATCTCTCTCACCTGCAGTGGGTGAAGCTTGAGTGAAAGGTGGGGTCAGGCAGTATTAGGTTCCTCGTCCACGGAGCTCAGCAAAGAAAAGCTAAGTTTCTGGCCCAGCGGAGAAGCATCAAGTGTTAACTGCAAACAACTTGAACTCTATACACACTTCAGTGATGTATGTTCCTGTCAAATGCACATTTATGAAGAAAAGAAAAAGAGAGAAGGAGAAAAGAAGTTGTGCAAGGTGGGGGGAAACATTTAATGCTATGGTCTGAGTATCTAATTTTTATTCATTGGACATTAATGAGCTTTTGCTATTGATTAATTTATTAATTGAATATTGCTCTGCTCTACATTTTGACTAATTGATTAGCTGTGGTGGTTATTTAGCTCATGGATGATCTATTATCAATGCTTTTGAAATCTCAAATTTTGACTCATATACATACTTATCAAAAGATAACTGTAATTCCCCAAGTGCAGTTGTTTTGCCTGGTTTTGATTTTTCTACTAATATCATTACACCAATTTCTGCCAACTAGCCAATCCAGTGCCTGGTGTGGCATCACTTGGAGATTAGGTCAGTGAGCGACAAATTTGTACCTGATTTTTTTTCACCACATGTGGAATACTGAGTCTCGCAGTGTTTTTCTGTCAATGAACAATTTAAAAAATGATATTCAGGCTGTTGTCCACATGCGACTTGCTCCTCCAGTGTGCATCATGTGACACACATGCAGTGAACTGCATGCAAATACAACAACAGAGGGGGTCAGTTTCTGTGAGGCAACCTGACACTTTACTCTTTCAAATAAGATGTCTTTCCTATTCTGTCCATCTCATTCTCTCTCCACCAGCATCTCCTCTAGTATCGAAACAAAGTACAGCAGTACATCATATGTGATTTATTCCAAAAGCTGGAACAGAATATTAATTCAATTTTCATCCTTTCTAGGATCCAGTGATCACACATTTTCAGGTGCAGTTTGAGCGGAGAAGATATAAAACCAATGCGAAAGCAAACCTCCAGAGGAAAACAATCCCATCTATCCCGCCATGCATCTCTTCACCTTTCCCATTTCTCTTTGGACGGCAGGCAGCGTTTGAAGCCTTATCGTGTGCTCTGCTGTTTCATGTCCGCCAGATGAAGGCTTTTAATGTCGGTGCAAAAGGTAGCGTCTGAATAATTACTAGGGCGCCAAGCTGAGAACGCAAATTACTGCACACAGCAACAGATGTGTGACACACACACACCAGCAGAGCTGCACAAACATGGCACACATACAACATACAAACAAGCCATGCACACACACATAAACATATAATCATGCACAGCTATGCAAACCCAACTTTGTCTTGATCTCTCTCTCTCTCTCTCTCTCTCTCTCTCTTTCTCTCTCTCTCTCACACACACACACACACACACACACACACACACATACACACACATACAGAGTAAAAGCTTCAATTCAAAGTCTTAACTACCACTGTAGTTGATAAACATGCGTACCGCCCTTAGGGGGCTTCGACAAAGTTGAGAAGTCTTATTTTCTCCAATCTCTCTAGTTTCTGACGTGGTGGATACCATTCATGCCCTGCCTCTTGTCACACTTACACTCCCACATACTTAAACCTGTTACCAGGTACATTTATCCATTGCCACTTTAAACCATGTCAACATAATCACTCTTCAAATGCTTTGCTACCTCTGAAGGTTCTGCTTTAGTGGTGTGTGGTCCCACTGTCACCATTACATTCACTATTTAAATATTCAAATTTTTTTTAATGTACTTTCTTTTTAGGCACAGAATAGTAACAGATTGAAACCTGTTTGATCAGGGCAGTTTTTTCCTATTTGCATTACAAGCAACTGCAATGGGCCCCTTAACCACCACAGACAGAGGGGACCAGGGTTTTTTTCACAGACAGGGGCGCCCTTAAATGGCTATATTTTACATAGCACTTTCATCCTATATTTTAGGTTAACTCATCTGCCTGTCAGACTGATTTTGTTTTACATTAGTTTATCACTGTTTAGATAGTGTGGCCAAAGTTCCCGTTGGAGGAAATACATTAAGTCCCGCCCCTCCCCACACTACGCGGTGAGGAAAAAGTTGATGAGAGCAGATGCAGGCATGAGAGAGAAACTCTGTGTGTATTAAAAAGTGTAAAAAGTTAGTTAAAAGTGAGTTAATTTTTCGGCTAAGCTAGCGCAACTAACTCCTGTGGTCAGTATGAGATGGTCGACATGCAGTACTGCAGGGAGAGTGTGTATGTTATATGCAGAAATGTGTGAGCTACATCTATTACATTTTACTGTTGTGAGATATTACAGTGTTGACCTTAAGTTAAAGGGACATTTCTGTGGTGTTTACTCTGAATGAGAAGCCTGAGATGTAAAATGTAGCTCATTTATTTTTATTTTGCTAATTGAGTACTTTTGCACTGTCATAATGGTTCTAGTTTCTTGTATGATAAACAATTTTATCTGTGCATAAGGAGATAATATTGAAGTGAAAACACTTCAATGTTACTTCTATTATAAAAACAGGAGGAGTGTAGATTAATACTGTGTACTGTACAGTGGTGGCTGGATGGGAGGACAGGAGGAAAACCAAACCACAGCGTCATGTTATTTTACACTAGTTGGCTACTTATCTCTACTTTCTTATGTTCAAGTTACGTTATGTTCTTCAAGATTTTAAAACACCATAAACCAACATAACTTATAGCATAACCTGTTGAATTATAGCAAGCCATATTTAAACAGAGTGTAACATGGAATATTTACGACAAACCACATTCATATATACAGAAATATATAAAGTAGCACAAAGCTTATAATCTGATACAGGTACAGGTCAGAGCTGAATGCTAGAAAGACTGAACAGTGAAAACATTCACAGATCTAAAAGTGTAGATTCACATCAAAAAGTATTAATGCATGTATCAAATACATGACTTACACACTCTGATCTCTATGCACAACATACAAAAAATGCCTACAAAGCTGACAAGTTAACACTGTTGTTATTCTAGTTACTTTTAGCTTTTAAAAAGTCTTAATTCTTGTTACTGGATCAGCTCTAACTCAATAAGGCTCTTTCCATGTGAGTCCAGACAGCTCACTGTAACTCACCAACAGCTTCAGTGTCCAGGCAAACTACCTACAACACATTATATGATCTCTGCTGCATTCTTGTTAAGGAGATAAATTCACACAACAGCCACAGAGACATTTAACCATCAGAGAAGAAATTAGCGACCAAAGAGAGAGAGAGAGAGAGAGAGAAGCCGACTCACGTTATCTGATGTCTTCTTTCTTTCATGGAGATGAAGTATTCATGTCATAACGTCCCACTGCATTTGTTGCTGTTATCTTGTTTGTTTGTTAACAGAACTTTGTCGCTGCTGGTTAACCAGTCTGGTATCATTAGCAACAATCACAAATAAGCTAACTCTCCCGGTTGTTTCATTTAAATTATGTTCACTTTCTGTTGTTGTTGAGAGGAATTTACTGCAGGGCAACAGCATGTCGGCCTGCAGAACGCAACTCTCGTCCCGCTGAAGGTCCAGCCCGGACAGCTGGGGCTGCGAGGCCCGAAGCTGCGCCAGCAGAGCGGAGTCCTCCATCCGCTCCCTGGCGGTGTCCTGGCGCTACAGCCTCCCCCCCCCCAGTCCAAATCCATTCTCCTTTTAGCTTAACAGCCCTCAACGGTCGTTCAGGGCTGCTACAACAAGCTAGCTGTTGCGTTGGCTAACGGAAGTAGCTATCTACTGCTCCATGAAAAAAGGAAACGTAAATCTGAAAAAATGAAATTTGGACTCTGTTGAGAAGGCCTCAATAAAATGTAATGTTTTAGCGATATTTTTTAAAGTAGTTCTCAATTTGCATTTTGTTATAATTTCTTTTCTAATATGCCACTCTATGAAATATGATTATCACTTTATATACAGTGGTAGAGAATTGAAGATAAAATTTGGAAACTGTCATTGGACCTATGCCATGTCAGTATTGTATTCTGGATGTTGATTGGTTACGGAGGACGTCCTCTGTTGGAGCGTCATTTTTACCTGTTTTGGGCAATAACTGATCAGCATAAAAAAATGAAGTACAATAAATTGATAGAAGAAATCCCGCCCTAAGGAGGACAGCAGCAGCCCGTGCCCCTCTGCTCCATGGATGTATTGTAAGAGCTGGATACCGGACTAAAAATGGTGTCCATTTAGTCTTGTATGAGCTGCTTGGCTAGCGCATACGCCAAAAAAGTTTCTATCTTCCAGGTTTGCCCACTGAATATGCGTAGTAGTGTTTTTTCTCACTGGCCCCACCGACGAGTTCCCGCTCGGCCCATAGACTTTACACTGTGATGATGTCACAGATTTTTAAATCGCTTTTCTTGGGTCAAGGAAAATCTTGCAAATATAAAAACCTCCATGGGTCAAAAGTTTATAACAGAAAGCGTCATAATTGACATTGTTTGCAGTTCGAAGTGTCCTATCAACAGTTTTACAGACATCTCTTTTACAATGGTGGTCTTTGGGGAAAATGCTTTTCGCGCCACAGGGGGATTTTTTGCTGCAATACCGCAAGTGGCCACTGGGAAAAAATGGCTGCAAGGCTAAGCAGAGGGGCCCTAAAACCTAGACTAACACAGAGAGGGTATGTGAGAGAGGCTCAGAGAGAGATGTGGTAGAAAGTGTGTTTGTGGTAAGATTGAGTTTGCTAGAGCAAAAGCTTATCTCAATGATATTGTGTACTATTTAATGTACAGTTATTTTCCACTGAAATAATGTGTGTGAAGCTGAACAAATCTTGTGAACTTTCTCCATAGGTCAAAAAAATCACAAAAGTCTTGGAACTAAAATAAACCAAAAGTCAAGTTATGTCTCTATATTAGTTCAAATTTAAGTTACACAACATGTACATGCATCCACAGTCCCCTACAAAAACCTAGAACCTCCTTCATTGGAAAAAAGTTTTAATTTCTTCAAAACACATTTTAGCAAAACAAATTACCAGTATATAGATGTAATTTCCTGGAGACAGGATAGGAAGTAGGATTTCCTACTTAGTAATATCATTTTTAACATGATTAACAGGCAACTGAAACGGCATTTAGTCTTTTGGCTGTTTGAATAAAGGTAACTAACAACCAACACTGACCTGTTTTTTAATTCTACATTCTCTTTATAATGCAATTCTGCTCAGCAAAGGGCTTTGAAGTCACTGAGAATAAGGGCTACAATATTTACTGCAATGGAGTTTCACAAACATCAGCTCTATTATCTGACTTTATTTCCCATCCAAGTTGTTAAGAGGTCGTTTTTCTGCTGTCAGCTAGCTAGCTGATGTGGCATATATTAGGGGGTTAGCATTAACTCTTTTATCAACAATCACTGTGCAAGAGTCAGATTTACACCAGTTGGCTAAATAAGGTTCTATTTCATATCCCAAATCATGCATGTTTTAAGTAAATATACCATCAATCACTCAGCTTTTACTCACTGCAGAGGAGGGAGGATGTTCTCTCATGGCTTCCATTGCTGGATTCTCAGTGGCTGGTAAAGCACTTAATTAATTCAACCACATAATATGACAGCTTTTAAAATCCAGTCTAAAAGTAAAGCTAGTGCAAGTGAATCCTCACTGGATGTAAGCAATGTATATGTTGTATAATTGTGGTGGAGACTGGAACAGGCTTCTGGACTGCACATGAACAAACATGCAGGTAGGCTGGTTTTGAGACGTTGCACAGCTGTTTCTTATATTCGTACTAATCAAATTTTGATTGCAATATTTACGTACGTGTTTTTTGATTTTCGTTTTGAACCTGCCTCCAGACAGAAGCTGATCAACTAATTTGCTTTCTTGCTGCTCAGGTCCACATGACACGTTGACATTTGGGAGGTATGTGGCTCTGCTGCTCTGCAAGCTTGTAGACCCGCAGTGACGTTTAAAGACGTATTTTTGCAGCCATAATTCCAGCTTTACTCCACATAAAAATACTCATAGTGAGATTTCAGTGGAATGTCTGCGGACAGGAAGTGGAACAGATGGCGAATTTAAAGGACTTAGCATTTTGCATAGAAAATCTGTGATGAGGGACATTCACTACACATAACAAGGTGTAAAACAACGGATCTGATGTATGTCTGTTCAAACAAAATGGTACATTTTGTAGCATCCTGTGTTTGTGTAAATGTGCGTGTGACACTTACTTGGTGGTACCTTTAATCAGGATGACAGACAGACAGGGCAATACTCCCTGTCATTTACCTAAGAGGCTGCTCATTCATCTGTCAGCTCACTCTCAGTCTACCTCACATATACACACTTTCATTCTGTCTTTCTCATTCTCTGAGTGTCAATTAATCTTTCTCTCTTTATCCATCCAGGTTGTTCCCCCCTCTCTCTCACTTTCACACACATTCAGTACCGTTCTCTCCTGCCCTCCACTCATTGTGCTGTTGCCAGTGTAGTTAAGGTGATGGCTTGACAGACAGCGCTTTAGGGTGACGCCTGTTTGCCTTGTGTTTTATGGCATCGGCATTGTGAAGACAGCATTAAGCATCTGTCGCCGTCATTAGCCGGCCAACACACTCAGTCTGTTATGAGATGCAGATGAATGACTTGAAGGAAATCCAAATGCTTACATTCTATCATTCCCTCCTCTGAGCGTTTGATTGGATTTTCTAATTACGATCTATCATTTTGTTTTTCCTTCTGTTTCAGGAGTTCCTGTCAAACGTGGGTTCAGGACAGCTGTCGACATCTCATGGTTGAATTGTGACTTTAAAGATTATTAATTATTACATTATTTTTTAAACAGTTATTTTTCCAGGGGTAGTTCTCTGAGCATGGATGTCATTACCTTAAATCTGAACAACACAACAGTCTGTTCTGGTGGCCACTCTGGAGCAATTTGGGGATTCAATGCCTTGTTAAAGCACACATAAATGGTGGAGATGAGGGAGAGGAAAGTGCACGCACAGATTTATCCTGCAGGTCCAGGGGTGAAAACAGTGTTGTTTCAGCCACAAGATCACATCTCTCACCTTGAGGTCACTGCTGCCCGCATTTTTATTTTAAGAGACAAAACCTTTTGTGAATAGGGTCCATTGTTTATTGAACCCTCTTGACTGTTTTCACATTTTGTGAAGCTGCAGCCGGAATTCAAAATGGATGAAATCTGAATTTTGCATCACTGACATAAACCTAAAATGTCAAGGTGAGTTGTTTATTTAAGATACATTTTATAATAGTGCCTCTAAGGTCAAAGGTGTATGTGTGAGTCTGCATATACAGTACATGTGCTTCCTCTTGCACCTGTCCAGGCACATGTTCCTGTGTATCTGTCTCTGCATGTGTGTGCTTAATGCAATGCCCCGAGCGAAGCCCCCGCTGGGACACCATGGTCAGACAGACTTATTCAACAACACAAATAAAAATCAATAAACAATCTGAAGTTTTCACCCTAAACACTGCTTCTTTTTTTAAGCTCTGTTTTTTCAATGAATATACAACATGGCCAGGACCTCAGCGGCGTAGACAGGTCCTGTCCCTGGGAGAGATTAGATAGTGTCTCTAAAAGAAGAAGAAAATTGAAGGAGAAAGGAGAACAAGAGAACAGAGAGGAGGAGAAGGGAGGCTCTGTGTGAGTAGAGTCATGACACTGTGGGTCAAATCAAATGAATACAGTCTTAAGTTGAAAAAAATTACAGAAAAAAAAGGTGTTTTGAAGAGGGGTAGTATACGATGGTTTGGGTATTTTGTCAATGCTGGAAAATTTAACATGTAGCATGAGCAGAACGAATGGTGCAGCATGAATCAGAAAGAACACATTAGGAAATAAAAACAATCAAGCATTCAATTAACAGCTATGCCCGTGCCATAGCTGTTATCGTGCCAGTTAAAGAGGTTCCCAGCACTAGTGTAGAGGGAGGCAGGTCAGTATCTTACTGCTGTTACAAGTAACTAAAAATATTCTTCTAGGCCTCAGTCCACCTGCATCCATTAATGTATCCATACATGTAATAAAATACAAACAACATGACTTTGGATTTGTAAATCTTATGATAATACTCAACTATGGAAGGAAATATATTGTAGCCAGAAATGTACAAATATCTTCAAATTGTTTTGCTTTTTCACTCTCATGTATCAAAGCACTCTTTTATTTTTCTTTATTAATTTTTGTGTTATTTTTTTATTTTAAGTGTTGCAGTTATGTTTAAGAAAAAGGTCTGCAATGTACAGGCTGTCCACGCAGCCAATTTGTGTGCACATCACACACAAACACACACAATTACACCCTCCAGCATGTGTGTGTGTGTTCATGCATGTGTATGGGTCTACATGTGAGTGTGTTTGGGAAGGGCCATTTTGCCAAGAGCGCTAATTAGAGGTCAGTTCAGTTTGGGTAGATTCTGTTCTCACCCTCTGATTCCACTGCCAGGTCACCAGTATCCTCCTACCCTGTGTGTGTGTGTGTGTGTGTGTGTGTGTGTGTGCACGCCTCTAAGCCCATATGTGGCAGAGAGAGGTGAGGGCTGGTGGGTCTCGGGGCCAGACCAGGCAGCTAGTCAACCCAGGGAAGAGGGCTCCGTCATGGGATGAGGCCGCTGGCTGGCCTGCCTCTCTGGCCTGGATCTATGAATCTCTGTCTGCAGGCCCCACAGGTCGTGGGCCCATATACTTCTGTGAGGCTACTGTCACATCACATAATAGCAGACAGTCTTGTTTTTTTTTTCTATATCATGTTCTCTCTACAGCTCACTTACTCCCTCCGTCTCTGCTTCTTATTCTCTCCCATCTTGAGAGATGATTTGTAAATCTTTTTACGTTGCTGAGCAGTGAGCAGGATTAGTGAATCCACATCAGTCCTACTAGGCTTGTAGAAAATCCTGCATGAAACACAGTAAAACTAAAGCAAATAGTTTGGTGGTATATAACACATACAAATTAGCAATAAACAGAGCTGTATCCAAATACATATTCACATCACCTGCAAAGCCTGACACAGGAAAGCTAGTTTTGAATCTCCAATTTAATATTGCATAGCAAAACCAATAATACATTTTGACTCTATGTCAAACAGTCACAGCACATAGATTACAAAGCATATTATTCATAAAACAGATGATAACTGTGCCTTTTTCAAACAATTTAGAGCAAACACCACCCACACAGAAAGACATATGTTTTGTGCAATAAAGTTTTTATTGAAGAAAACAGGGAATCCACACAAATCTGATCCAAGACTGGTTTAAAAATTGTATTGTGTTGGGTAATTTTAAAAATAATTATGATTTTACCAGCAAATACACAGCTGAACCAGACATTATATGATAGTCCCTAATTTTGCTTCGATGCTTTGGTCTATTTGTTTTATGATTTAAAGAAATTTACTGTATATATTTTTTGGTTTTATCAGTGTACATACATACTTTAGATTCTTTACTAAGTCTCATGTCAGTACATGTTAAAACAATGTAATACACTATTGTGGCATATGGAACACCTCACAGAGTAGTGCTCATTGAAGCGCACCAGAGATACACATAAAGATGCACCTCTGCCTGTCACCATGTGACAGACAGCCAGCATACATGGCAAAAGGGAGGAGAAAAGAGAAAAGAGCAGAGCAGGGCATCTGTGTCTCGCCAAAGGGGGTGTCAGACATGCTGTGTGTGTGTGTGTGTATGTGTGTGTGTGTGTGCACATGTTTCTGAGGTTTACTGAATAGCATTGATAACGGATATGGATACAGGCTTGGAAGACAAGGGGGATGAGAACAGGAATTTGAATTATGGAGGCTGAATCTTGAGGCCAATGTTAAAGTCACACTACAAAAACACTCTAATGTGATACAAATTGTACATTAATTTATTCAATTTGTGTGTGTGTGTGATTACGTGTGTGTGTGTGTGTGTGTGTGTGTGTGTGTGTGTGTGTGTGTATAAGGGGAATGCCAGAGTACTTTATCCTGTCTGATGGTATTAGATTTAAGAGACTGTAATTGCTGTTGAGGGTGTTGGTGGCCGCGACACAAGTCATACATATTTTTAAGGATGTTCAACCATGTTCACACACACATGAACACACACATTCATGTACACTGATGCAGAGTTTGGCACATGGACCAGATTTACATCACTTTTACTTACAATAGAAAGCATTTGTGATAGTAGTTGAAACACTGTCAACATATTTCAGGATTCACAGTCAAGAAGTTGGCAGTAATTTTAAGCTAATTTCAGCTCATTTTGTGCATGCTTGTTAACTTCTCAAAAGCTTGGCGGTTTACTGTTTCTCTGAAGACAAGGAGCAAAAAAGGGAGAACTTTTTAAAAATAAAGCAGCAACTCAAAAAAGGTTGATCCAGAATTCACTTTCTGTCAATGTGGAGCTGGCCAAGAGTCCCAGCAATACTTGTTAGTGAACTGAGAACTGACTTTAAAGGGCTACACTGCACAGATGCAAGTCTTACTGCTGGCAGCTAAGGAAGTTATAAAACACACTGGTCATTTAACTAACTTAGCTTATTCAGAGCGCTGTGAATTTTTTATTTTTAAATATAAAAAGCAGTTTCAAGAGTGGCACTATACAGTATAGATATACTGTATATCAGCTGTGTGTTTTTTTGGTGGTGTCAGCTGTACTACAAGTACATGTAGTGTCAAAGTCTCTTTTGGCCTGAGAAGATTTAACTCTTGTTTTTTTTTTGTTTTTTTTTGTTTTTTAACATGCCTTCTATATTCTTCAAGGCACTGCTAGTGCTTTATGAGAAGCCCCGAATTAGAATGATTAAATCTTTGCAGGAAACATAGCTGCATGACTGTTTAATAGTGCTTCATTCTTGGCTTAACACAAATGAGCATCTGTTCATCCTCTCTCTTTAGAGATGCATCACGCTGACGGAGTCTCATCTCACTCTACTGATATTTTAGTGCTATAGGTGAGACAGGTATCCAAAATTTCATTCAAATATAATTGATCTGGAACTATTTTGTGTGTTTTGGCAAAAGTACAAGTTTTTTTCAGTCTTCTCTCTGCCTCTGTCTCTCTCTGTCTTTCTCTCTGTCTCGATCTCTGTCCATCAAAGGAACCTGAGCTTCCTTCAGTCACACTGGGTCACTGAAGGCTGAAATCTACACCAAACTACCGGATGGACCACAGACGCGCGTGTTCCCATACACACTCATACTCAAACTGGAAGACAGAACAGAACAGATACTCACCTCATCTTCTGAAAGGGAAAGACAGACACAGGACCGGAGACAGAGGACAGACAACCTGGGAGAGAGAGATGGAGAGACAGAAGAGACAAACAACAAGACGGAGAGAGAGAGAGATAGAGAGAGAGAGAGAAAGAAGTGCAGAGCAAGAGGAGGCTGGGTTCACTATCCCAGAATAGACCAGACTGACAGGACTCAACCACAAAACTGGTGCAGGGTTACCATGGCAATTTATGACTGAGTGCAACTGAGATGATATTAATTGTGTCACTTACTCACACACACACACACACACACACACACACACACACACACACACACACACACACACACACACACACACACACACACACACACACACACAAACAAACACTTTAGATATAATCATCCAACATCCACACACAAATTGAAATGAAATACTGTGTTAAATACCTTGTAATGAGTTAATTCATTCATTCATTCAATGTGTTATGGGTGTTAATTTTGATATCGAAACTCTTCTAATGGTATTCACCTTAGAGAAAGGTAAACATCAATCACAGATACTGACACAATTCAAAGGGTTGCCAATGTGACATGTTAGAGGGAACTTTGGAGGGAGTCTGCTGACATCATCTGCTGAAAGTGTGCTCATTAAAAATCTGATTTTTAGGGGTGGGCCTACAAGCCTGATTTGTGACATCATAACTAGTTTGGAAGCCAATGGCAATCAAATATTCAACTTACACAAGTGTGATGTGGAAACTTAAAACCTCCAGTGCACAAACACTGAGAATGGACTTTTCAGTGAAGTAGGAGACATCTTGTGTCCAGCAGTTAAACTTTTGGAAAAAAAAAAGCATATTCATAGATTCTGGAATGTTTAATGATGAAGAAAGAGTAGATGCCATTTTTAGGATTTGAAAGTGGTAATAATATATATTTTTGTGGATAAACCATAATTGTTCCAAGCAGAGTATTTGTATATGTCTTAAGAAATGTCTGGAGGGAATCTTTAAACAGTAACCGCCCCTAAATTGGCAACTTTGTGGTTCCTGGCCACAATGACACTGGTGAGCTTCACCAGTTACATTGCCATTGTAGACTAGTTATGGTTGTTAAATGCTTTGTGGCAGCATTACCAGTGTCATAAAGAAAGAAGATACTTGGGCTTAACATTTTTTCTTTCAAGATAACTTTGCACTTTTTTTTTGAAAATAATGAGCTATGATATTTTCCTTATAAAACTTGAGACACATTCTATAATCATGTGTGTGTGTGTGTGTGTGTGTGTGTGTGAGCCTGTGTGACGGATGGGGTTGTGAGGAAACGTAATGACACACTCCAGTGGTCTAGAGAAGGGCAGAAGCACGGTCTCATTGATAACTGGATAATTATGTACTCTGTCATCATGTTATTGTGTGTGTGCATGTACATTTTATTTTATAAGTGCATGCTTGCATTCTGTATGTTAAAGAAATATTTTTTCTGTATTGTCATGATGCCATTTTTCACATCTATATGGCTCCACAGTGTGTATATATATTTGCTGCTTGTGCTAATTAACAGACATCCTGTATGCATCTGACCTTTGTATGGTGGTCAACATGTAGATAGTATAGTTGCAAACACACTCTGTGCCACATGCTTTTATACTTCACCAATTGCACTGTAGCCTGCATGATAGTGTATGACAGCAGTGAAGTGAGACGTTAAATTGCTGTATTATGCTAGTATACCATGTGAAATACACACACCTACTCTCTCTCGCACACACAAACACTTGACTCTTGCACAGAGAGGAGGGTGTGTATTATAGGAACCTCCTTACAGTAAAAAGACATGACATCAATTTTAATCCAAATGACTGGTGTCATCATCCGTTTTTCATCTCCCCATCATCAGCACCCCCATCATCTCGCTCCTATACCTGGCTCGCACATTAGGATATACGAAATAAACACACACATAATATACAAACACATGGATGCATATTTTTTATCTGGACTGATACTGAAAAAGCAAATGTGCAACAGATGCACGCTCACACACCACAAACATACACATACACACCAGGCCTCCATCATGTCAGAGCTAAGCCCTCAGCGTGTCCCACACTCCCATTGAGAATGTTTTTGACTTCTGCTGTTATGTGGTTTTCCCAGTGATGAAGGCTTGTGTGTCTTTGTGTCTTATTTGTTCCCTGGTGAGTTGAAGGGATGGAAGCTGAAAGAGGACATTCGATTGGGCTGTCACTAATCCCTTAACAACACGGCTGGTCGTGATTGGCCATGACCATACAAAAGGGGGATGGAGTCAGCAGGTGGTAGGAAGGATGATTGAATGGTTGTAGAGATGCAGCAATGCACAGGTGGAAAGTGAGAGATGTAAGGAAGGTAAAGTGTCCTGCTGGTTTAAGAGTGGAGGGCATGAAAATTATCCTATCATAACCAGATTTCTCAACAACTCACGCTACAAAAACACTCTAATGTGATACAAACTGTGCTTTATTCATAGAATTATTTACTAGATCAAGAAATTTGAATTAAGAGTTGATACAAATTTAACAACAAACAAATTATACTAATATATAATATATTCCAGAGACTTATAAATGTTCTGATTAAAACCAATCACTTAAATAGACATAAATACTTTATGTTTGTTCATGTCAGTGTACATGTGTGTGTGTGTGTGTGTGTGTGTTTGTGTGGTAATCTCCACAGGCATTATTGTCCCCCTTATCTGTAAAGATGAAACCCTAATTAGAGAAAGCACGCCAGCTCTCTCTTCCTCTTTCTTTCAGATACATATTCCCTCACTGTCTCTCTTGCCTGCGGACCCTTTTGTCAATTCAGGCAAAGGTAGATGCACTTTGCTCTCCTAAAATCCCTTCTGAAGGCACCGCTCACTGATATCAGCTGCTCAGATGGTGTTTTACCAGCGTAAAGCCACAACAAACACACACGCACTGACCCTGCGCTCAACATCCCTGAAGTAAGTGAGTTCTCCTCTTCTTACACACTTTGTAAGAAGAGGACACATAAATGCACAGAATTGTAGTCGTCATAATGAAAGGTTTATATTTTTTCTAATGCAAATATACTTCTGATTGTAATAATGATAAAAATTTTAGGGATTCTGTAAATTGTATGAATGATGCTTAAATTGATTTTTGAGTTCTTTAATTATTATCTTTCTTACAGTGTGACAACACATAAGAAGTGTAAATGTATATATGAGTGCTATGATTTGATGCTGCACAGTTTTAGTTCAAACAGGGGTCGACAGAAGGCCTGAGCCAAGTATGTTAAATCAGTGATTGTGTAAAAAAAGACTCTAGCAACACTATCAAGAACAACTTTATTATGAAACCAATGTGTTTTGGCTTGTGGCCTTCATTAGGGTCAGCATACAACACAGTACAGAGAACACTTGAATAAGAGGGGTGAAAAACAAAAAATCATTTACAAAGATTTAAAAAATTATAAAAGTCAACCAATCATATATAAACACACACTTGTCAGCCAATGTGGTATTCACACATAGATGGTCTGGTATACCTTGGAAGTAGGTGAGGTGCCAGAAATCCTTACACTGCTTTCAGAGGAAAAAAGAGAGTAAAAAAAAAGGGAAAAACTAACAACAGAATCACAGGCTGCTCTGCTCTTTGCTCTCAGTAGTTGTGTGTATGTAGGCATTCACGTGGTAGATGATAGTGTGCTTCTGGATGATTACTTTCTAGTCATCAAGTGTCAGATGTTCAACAATTACCTTTCTGTAAAGTTTTGAAATTTACCATCAAAGTCAGAAAAGTAAGAAAAGGCAGAAAGTTGTGGATGTAAAGTATGTATATAACACTGTCAACATTCAAGAGCTAAAATATTTTTTTAGACCAAAAACAGGCACAAAAGAACAAAAGGAAAACAAAACAAATTACTGACTGTATAATGGAAACTGTAGATTTTCAAGTGAGAGGTTTGAATGTAAAAATATCCACCTCAGAGTGACGGATCAAAGACTTTATGGCACTTAAAAGAACATTAGATAACTTAAAAGTTGTCTACTGATATAGAACTCCTTTCACTAGACCAATTAAAATGCTGCCAATTATGTTTTTTTTTAAAAGTTTGACTTAATTTTACTGTTTATCTTCGTAGTCCTACTAATTTATTTATTTAATTGATACTTTTTGAGATGACGGCAACATTGTGCATTCTCCACAGACAGATTCAGTGACAACATTAAATTGAAATTCTACAGCGACAATTCCAGCCGCACCGGGGGCATTAGCATGATCCACCAGGAAGTGCCCTTTCTATCCATTGAGGCTCTGTGCATGGGTCACATCACAGATAGAGTTGTGGCTCCATCCATCATGTGGGTTATAGTTAGCCACCTATGCTAATGTCTGACCCAATGAAAAGTTTACTGAGAGACGGACAAGGACATTGGGGTGGACTCTTGTCATCACATGCCGTAAACACACACACATTCTCTCTCTCTCTCTCTCTCTCTCTCTCTCTCTCACACACACACACACACACACACACACACACACACGCACATGTACACACACACCCTACTTCAGCACTGTGGGGCTGTCATATTTCACAGTACCTGGTAGCGTGGGGTGAGTTATGGCCATGTCACAGTATAGAGGGAGAGTGTGTGTTTGTGGTGTGTGTTTATGTGGTCACACGTTTATGTCGGTATGTGTTTACGGTGTGTGTGTGTGTGTGTGTGTATTTCAGGTCCACTCTGTATACGTTTATTTATAAAAACCCTCCCTCACTCCAAATCAGTGGTGTCCAGAATGCCGCTGCATGTGTAAATGACAAAATGATTTATAGAAATATTCTGAAAATAAAGTCCTACACACCAGGTGGGAATGGAATACCCCCAACAGCATGGGCCCTCAATGGGAGACACACAATAAATGCATATGCATACACAAATAGAGTGTACAAGCTTATGCAGGCAACCATACAAGCAAACCAACTCATAGATGCACACTCACAGACGAGGTATGGCTGGTGTAAGGACAGAGGGGACGGTGCTCTGGTAAAACAGCTCTATAGATTTATGACCTGAACTAGTAGATGGACAGATGGATAGATGGAAGGATGGATCATTGGAGAGGCAGAATAAAAAAATTAAAGGATCAGAAAAGGAGAGCAGGACAAACTGATGATGGAAGCACAGGAAAATAGATGGAGGAGAAAGACAACACAGAGAAGACAGTGCTTTGATAAAACAGTTTTAGGGATTTATGGGAAAGGAAAAAGTGGCGTACAGACAGAGGGATGGATGGAAAGAAGGATTTAAGGAAATGAGGACAAATATGTTAGGAGAGAAGAAGAAAATAAATGGTTGGATGGACAGATGGATGAGAAGTTGGCTGGAACAAAGGGAGGTCAGGAGAGCGATAGGAAGAGAAGAAAGGAAGTGAAAAGAGAAAGGCGGAGAAGAAGAAAGGAGAAGAACGGAACAGAAGAGTCGTGAACTCTTTTGCAGACAGTAGTAGGAATGTAACAAATCCTGAAGTGGTCTTTGCTTCTTTGTGTGCCATGATTCCTGGAGGAATTGTCAAAGCATGAAATGAGTCTTACGCTGGGAATTGTCTCATTCTGACTGTGTGTGCAGTTATTAATGGTGTTATCGTTCTGTGCTGGTAATTATGCTCTCTGAGGGAGCTGGCATAGACGGAAAGAGAGAGAAAGAGCAGAAGAGAAAGACACACTTTGATCTTTTGTGAGCATGATGGGTTGAGCTGAAAGACAGAAAATGTGTCTGTGAATGAGTGCATTTGTGTGCATACGTGTGAGTGGATACTGTACATGCTAGCTGGTCTAGGAGACAGTGATGTCAGCTAGTTTGCTAACATCATAGTAACCTGTAATTTCTCACTTTGATTTTAATTTTTATGTGAAATGCTGAGATTACATCCCCACTGTCACTTTTTTCCAAAAACTTCCTGAGGATCATGTTCATGGGACTTGTCACATACTTTGAATAAGAAAAACAAGCTGACAAAATAATTTGAAAATTTCAGACCTGCAGGTGCCCAAATGAACACCAAAACAGGTTTTTCTTGCTGTAATCATTCCTCCTGTTAATACTGACCATTAACAGATCCCTTCAAAATCTGCCTACAAAGTAAGTGATGGGGGACAAAATCCATAATCCTCTGTGCAAAATTGTATTCAAAAGTTTATCTGAAGCAAATATGAGGTCAAATCAAGTAGATATCTTTCAAAGTTACAGTCTTTTTAGTGCCAAAGTACCTGTTTTTGTTACTATTCCTCTCCCGCAGCTCAAGAGGGAAACATTGTCCGAAGAAACAGAAATGAGACCATAACTTTGGAAGACATCCATTTAATATGACTAACTCAGACTGCTGAAGCCTCATATTATTTTCAGATAAACTTTTGAATACATTTAATACTGTGGATTTTGTCTCCCATTACTTACATTGTACACATTTCGAAAGGATCTTTTCATGGCCAGTATCAGCAGGCGGAATGATCACAACAAGCAAAAAAAAGAAAAATTGTGAACCAATCCTTTAAGTATTATTATCAGCAAGGTAAGCGGTTAATCTTTCAAATATTTTCTTGGCACCCATTATCAACTGGCTATCTAAATTCTTATAAACAAATGGCATGCATTGTACAGTGTATCATTTAGCATTTATGTTTGAATACTAAGGTGGACTTGTGTGAACTTGTATGACCCTGCTTTCACTCTCACTTTTTTCTCCAAGAAAAGCACAATTTCTCTGTTTGTCTTGTTTCCCATCATGTAATGCCATCACACCCTCAGCTGTTATCCATTTACCCCTGCCCACCATCCTTCCCTATTTACCCTCCTTTGCCAGAGATTACCCTCCTTTACGTTGTCTTTCAGTGCCACATTGCCATGTGTTCTGTGGTGTAAATGGGTTGTGTTAAATGTTGTCCTGTCCCCAGTGAGTGTTAACAGTATGGAGAGAGAAACTGATAATCTTTAAACAGGGCATCTGCTGGCATCTGCTTTATCTTTATTGTTCCCAGGACACCCTGCGGAAAAATATACAGGCGAGGAGACAGACAGCAAACACAAGCATGGTGACACATACAGTACATGCTGTTCACAACACAAACACACATAGATGTTAATTTTGCATGCATACTGCACAACCCAAATGCTCATTGTCATTTAAGTATCAAATGGCTAAATGGGCGATTTTAACCTTTGCAATAGTTGTGTATCATGTGTTCTATATGCGAAGAGATTTATTCAACAATTTAGGCTGTCCAGTTGCTCACCTTTATATTGTTATTTTAAAATCAACGGTGCCATGGTTAAGATTTTTTTTCTGTGAAATAAAAAATGCATTTCAAGATTCACCTACTTTTTTCATACTGTTAAGTTATGTTAAAATGGCATATATTAAAGTAGAAAGATGTTATTGTCATTGGTAATACGTTCTTGTGGTATTGTTGGATTCAAGAGTTATTCAAAGAACAGGGGTCACACATACAGCTTTTGAGCACTGAGGACAAATATTTTAGCTCAAGGAGTTGGTGAAGTATCTGAAAACTTTTTTTGGAAGCATATACAGTATAATTAGCATTACTAACATAAGAAGAGATAACAAGGATGTCGTAGAAGTTGGAGGAAAAAAAGAGGACGAGTGGAAAAGAGATGAAGGTAGAGGTAGGGAGGTGATGTGATCGGGTTACAGCAGGGATGGAGATCACATGGAGGGAACAGAGAAGTGAATGGACAGATAGATGGAGAGGAAAGAGGAGGAGCAATGAAAAGACAAGGGGAAGCTGGGCTTTCCATAGGGGGCCCAAGGGCTGGCAGACACCTGAGTCACACCTCCACTGTGTGTGTGTGTGTGTGTGTCCTTCTGTCTGATTCTGTGATTAATGAAGACGTGTCAGTGTGGTAATCCTCTCTAATAAGCACCAGTAGAGCAGCCCTCAACCATGTGTGTGTGTGTGTGTGTGTGTGTATGTGTGTATACTGGATGCATGTGTGTGTGTGTTACGGTGATGTGAGCTTTTGTCACTGCTGCATGTCAGTATCTGTTTATTTGTGTGTTAGTGCAAGCAGGTACATAAGAGAAGAGCAAGTGTGACACAAAACTCCTTACAAGCAACTTGCATCTGTGTGTGTGTGTGTGTGCTTGTGTGTGTGTGTGTATGAACTAATGTCATTCTTTATAAGTATGCCCAGATGCTGATACTGGAATGGCCCTTAATTACCATTTAAACAGCAGGGGCTGCGTGTGTGCTTGTGTGTGTGTGTGTGTGACTGTGTGTGTGCGATGTTGACAGCAGAACTACTGTTTAATTACCATTTAAACTGCGAGAGCTGAGTGGATCATTTAAAGACAGAAGAGCTCCAGCCAGCTAAATGAGGAAAACAACACCATTACAGACACACACACACACACACACACACACACACACACACATACATACACACACGCACACACACACGCACACACACACATACACACACGCACACACACACACACACACACGCACACACACACACACACACACACACACACACACACACGTACACACACACACACACGCATACACACACACACAAAAGATGATACCACACAGACATCAACTCTATTACAGTTTAATGAATGATACTCTTGTGATGTTTAGCTAATTTTTAATAATTATAAGGACTTTTGTTTATGTAGCTGCACTGTAAATAGTCTTTCTCTTTATGTTGACACTCACACACAAACACATTGTTATTACACCATTGTGCATTAAGCTTCTTATTTTATTTAACGTGTGCAGCAAAATGTGTTTCTTTGTGTGTGTGTTATTCTTTGTGTGTTTAGGCTCCTTGCCTATATGCATGTATGCAACCATCTGTGAATGTACATCAGTCAGTCACCCTGTTAATCAGTCAGTCTGCTACTGAGGCAGGTGGCCGATCAGTCAACCCAACAACAACCCATACAGCCTGCTACTCTTTTAATTTACACAATCAGTCAGCCAGTCAAAAAGTAAATTATGATCAGTTAGTGCATTGCTGTCTCAGCCTTTAACTAAAGAACAAACATCATCATAACAACTAAGTGATTAAAACATTCAAATATGTTCGCTAAATGTTCTTTTAAAGAAGTCCACAGAAGACAGAAAGAGGTCGGATTCCGTTGACCCCAATTTAGCAGGTTAGTCATTGAGTTAGTCATGGACTCTCACATGTGTGCAGTGTGACATTATTGACATGTTGTGTATGTGTGTGATTTGTCAGAACTTGACACGCAAGAAGAGGCAGCAGTGAAAAGTGTTAAAACATCACTCAAATCTTCAATAATATCGTACAAAACTGTCCACTACTGTATATGAGTTTTAAAATAAATATAAAATAATACAACATGTGTCTCTATCGATGATAAAGAGATCATATTTCATATAGTACAAGCCTTTTTTATGCATTTACTGTATGAAGAAAAAAAAACATATCTACATTGTCTGCATGTGTTCGTTATGCAAATATAATCAACATTGCATATGAGCTCTTTACATTTGGTTATTTATTATTGCTTCAGGCAGGCTAATGGCAATATACCCTAAACCATTAAAATGGAAATACTGTAAATTAAAGCACTGAATGATTAATTATACTAAAAGGGCAATTATTAATGATAATACCAAATTATTTTTACAATGCCGTGGCAGGTACAAATGATGGCACAGATGATTCCTTACACTGAGGTAGTTAAATAATTACAGTGAAACAGTGAGAATGATAGGAGTGATCATATTTGTGACAGACAGGCTGCGTCGCACTGAGAGTATTATGATAATGATATTAATGATGGATCTTTGCAAATGTGTGTGTGTGTATAGGAGTTCAGTGGGAGATGTCTCACCTCACACTGGGTCTCTCAGCCCGATGCCATCTGTTCTGCCAGCACACACAAACACACACACACACACACACACACACACACACACACACTCACATACACGTGCACAAAAGTGGAAGCACAAACATACACACGCACACATACACACACATTTCACACACTATCATAACCACTGGGAACAGAAACTGGAAACATGAACATTCTCATACAGCAAGATGTTGCATGCACAGACAAATGCTAACAAATAATAAGCTTCCCTTGCAACCAGTCACAGACACACACACACACACACAAACACAAACACACACACACACACACACACACACACACACACACACACACACGCACTCTCACGCTCCGGACATTTGGTAATCCTGGCTCTACCCAGAATCCTCAGCTCTGAGGGTTCAGCCAAAGGGAAACCAGCGTGTTGTCAGCCTACTGGACATACATGAGATCAGGGACTAGTGTGTGTGTGTGTTCGTGTGTGTATATACTGTATGTGTCTGTAAGTACTGAATGTGTCTCTAATTAATTAAATTAATTTTTGGTTTATTTGGCTGACAGAAAATACTGAAGATAGATAGATAGATAGATAGATAGATAGATAGATAGATAGATAGATAGATAGATAGACATTTTGGGGTATAATTTCATGACCTCTGTCATATTTTACATCATAACTGTTTCTCGCTCCCTCTCTGTTGCTACTCTATTTTCTGACATTGTCAAATATCAGGCCAAGTAAACTGAAAATGAGGTGGAAAAAAAATCTTAAAAGATGATATATCAAAGGCCTTATCTGTCACTGTGTTTTCTCACTCTCACACACATACAGGAGTTTGGGTATAAACTACATGCTTGGGTATTCTGGCGATGCCTAGACTGCATATGACCAACACATACACGCAGACACACACACACACACACACACATGCAATGTGTGCATCCATGTGGCGTTGCCTGGACGGTGTACGAGCAGCATATCTGTCAGTGTGTGACAGGTTGACAGCTCAAGCTCCCAGCACTTTGTCCACTATCATCACGTCAAGAAACACATGCACAAGCACACAACCATACACACACAGTCACATAGAATGATAAAATCAAAACGGGCCATAATGGCTACTTTAATAGTTTAATACTCGGTCCCAGAACTCTAGCATATCTGCACACACAAACAGGAAAATATAAGGAAAATATTGTAAAAAAGAAATTGTGCATCAGCTAATTCAAATGCAAAAATGTCCATATTGAGAGCTATTTCAATAAAAATATCTAAGAATAACTAAATTTAGTGGACACTCCATCCCTTATCCTCTTTTCTTTCTTTGGTAAAAAGTCTTAGTTACATGAATTTTCTTGATCAGGACACAGGTGCCATAAAACTGTTTCAAGGCTTTCAAGAGTTTGAAAGCCTTATAGCTTTTAAGTACATGCCACCCCCTCTGTCCTCCCTATATTTCCTGTCACTCTCCACTCAACACTATCTGTCACAGCAGAAATGCTATAAATTGTCTTTAGAAAACAACAATAATTCAAATTAATTAATGATATCAGATTCAATAGGATATCAAAAACCAGCAGACACTTTCATGAATTTTATACAGATTCTGTTCAATGTCACTCCAAAGTTATCAGCACTTTACTGCGCCTGACTTACAGGCTCATGGCGATGCACAATATGCAGACACCACACGAGTGCCAGTAGTATTATCTCACCATAATAGCTGCATTTAATGATATACACACACGCCTCAAGTCTCCTTTTTATTTCAGTAGATGGAGTTCAGCCCTTACAAAACCAAGCCAGGTCAGGCCAGATAATTTGACTCGCTGGCACAATCACGGATCACGGCTTTAGCACATTTCATACAATTAAGGATTGTGGATTTGAAGCAGTCTAAACAATGGGCCCAAATTAAATTTTGAGTTTCTCAGTGAAAGACACTCTGGCTGCTCTGAAAATACAATCAAACAGAATGAGAATATAGACGTAGTCTTTAACAGGATTGCTGGGCATACCCACTCACAATATGGCATCTTTCTTTCTCTCTGATATTCTATTACTCTCTCTCTCTCTTCCTCACAGTTCAGGAATCAATGGTTTTTCAGCTGTAGTTTAATTCTACAGTTCTTCTATTCTGAAGTGTGTATTGTGTCCCCTAGTGTCAAACTGTGTAAAAGACCAGGAGCAATAACACAAAGCAGAAAGGAGCAATTACAGCTTTAGTAACAAGAGACACACAGGAAGCCAGGAAGAATACAAGAATGAGAAGAATGACTGAATTGATTTTTTTTCTTTCAGCACGCTAATATGGAATTAATTCTTCACCAGGTCAACACCCTGTTCATTACCTTCTCTTAACTTTTTGGAAATGTTTGTAAAGAATATTGTGCATATAAAGCACACAGAGAGTGGAAGACGCTTTTAGAAGAGAATGTGATTGAATTGAGTGATGGGAAATGAAGGAGAAGCAGTTTGAAAGAGCTGAAGAAGAGACAGAATGAGAGCTTTTAAAGAGAAGAACGAAAGAGGTCAAAGTAAAATTGAAAGCTTCCTTGGCAGCATATAAGGACAGAGACATTTGACCAAGTTAGGTGGTAAACTAGTAGAAAATACGGCAACAGGCCAAGTTAGACAGAGGGATGAGGGAAAACGGCAAATGAAAAGTATGAAAGTTAAAAGAAAAGAAGCCTCCACTTGCATCCTTATATCATTTTCTAGGAACCTAATACCAAAACATTGACACTCCCTTTGCATGCACGTACACACAAGGACAGGAAAAGTGAATGTGATTGTGTATACAAGGAAACACATTTAATAGAAAGTTCAGGATAAAAAGTAAAACAGAGAAGGAAAGAGAAGAGACTCAACAGGGTCAAGGGAGGACAGACGGAGGAAACAAAAGAAAGAAACTGACAGAAAGACAAAAGGGAGATTACACAGAGACATGGATTGAAACTGGAGAAGACAGTGTGTGTGTGAGAGAGAAAAGAGACATTCAACAAAGTTACAGGAAGACAGAGAATAAAGAGTGAGAGAAAGATATTGAATGAAACAAAAAGAGACATTGGACAGCTCTTCCTCACAGTAAGTGAAAGACTTCAAACCGCAGTGGATGAGAGAGCTGCACTTTATGAGGCTATTCTCTCTGCATTAGCATTAGCTATAGCTCTCAGACTGACAACCCAGCGCTCTGTTCTCAAGGTCAGGAGGGGCACACACTACCACGGGCCACGACTACACACACACACACACACACACACACACACACACACACACACACACACACACACACACACACACATCATAGTCGTAGAGTCTTTTCAACACACACTCATGCATCCTTACGCACAGGCAGAGACAAACACACTGGCACCCAAAGACACAAATACACACCGACATACACAGGAACACGCTAACACACTGAAGAGGAAATTGTCCAAACGGGAGAAAG
This sequence comes from Thunnus maccoyii, assembly GCF_910596095.1. NCBI lineage: Eukaryota > Metazoa > Chordata > Actinopteri > Scombriformes > Scombridae > Thunnus > Thunnus maccoyii. Next base: position 16,010,439 of record NC_056533.1, on the reverse strand, counting down.
CAGGCTGTTTCAGGTCTAAGGAAATGTTAGACTACACAATTTTTACAATATTTTTTATATTAATTAATTCTGGAATTGGTAACATGAATGAATGAAAAAAAGTTCACCTATTCAAAAATGTTAACTTACATAGTGATTGTATAGTTTACATCCAGTTAAATGGCTAAAGGTTATGAATGTGTTGTAATACAATACCAAAACAATATAGCAAATAACAGGTGAAATGTTTGATATTCAAAGCATTTCATGGGTTAAACAGAGGTTTTTGCTCCTGTTTGGTTTGTTGTGTAGGCCGTTAATAAGGAATCATTAGATTCACAAGACGTTTGCCACTGAATGAGATTATTCCTGCAAACAAACATGGCTGTTAAATTGACCAACCTCAGCAATGAGCTACTGTCTACCCAGAGAGATCAGGTGTCAAACACCATATAATACAAACATTTAAAGGGACAAAATATTCAGCAAGACCTGAACTGCAAAGCAAACGCACTCCCCATTTTTAACTTGCTGATAGTTTTGGTCAGCTTTGGGGTTACTTATCACCAGTTACTTTTGGTGTTACTCCTAAAGAATTACAATTACATTACTTTGTTTTTACAGTATGTTAGTTTCTAAAATTCATACCAATCTTTACCTGTCACTCATACAGTATCTAAAGGTGTCTGAAAAGTAATACTGAAGATAAATTTTGCCTTTGGTCACAAGAAGAAAAAAAAAAAGGTAACTGTTTAAAATGGATTCAGACAGCAAACGATCAATATTTATAGTTTCTTGTACACATTTATAGTATGTGACACCTCATAAAACCATATAAACAATCATTTTCTCTGAGCTAATAATAGGCATGAATTTAGTGGAGTGTGCTTATTAATTGTACTTATATCATCCCTCAGAACTCTTTATATTAAGAGAACATTCATAAGCACTAGATATTCTTGGGCATACATGTGCAAAGTTCACATGACTGAAAACACTTAATGCCTTTTGTATAGTAAAATATGCATTGCAGCAATGCAGCAGCATTGACCCAAACTCCCCATTAAGGCTGTAGAAACATTTCTTAATTACCACTCAAAATTATTGATTGCATATGAAAAGCAGTTCTATCCATTCTAGATCTGTGGTGTATCCAAGCAGAAAAAAAAAACGAGTAAACATGCTAAACACATGGCCAACATCGCTGATCTTGTGTGTTACTGGCAGTTAAGTACTGCATGGCTGCTGGCTAATCAGCTTGCAGAACCTCATTAAGACATTATTTATGCAGGCAGCATTAGCTGTGTTCACTATTAACTTGGCCTGGCCTGCCAGAGGAGATGCTAACTCATCTGTTGTGTGAAAAGTGAGAAAAAGAGGGAGAGGTTGCCTCTCCTGTCATCCTGTATATGGCAGGTGGAATAAGGCCAAACCTAAGACTTTCTTGTTTTATGCTGTTTTTCATCTGCACAATGAGGATTCCCATTTCCAGTCAAATGCAATCTGTAAACAGTCAGGGTTTGAAGTTTCTTTTTCCCTAAGTGACTGTATGAGACCACATTTAATCAGAAACTTCACATCTCTAAGGCTGCAGTTTTCCAAGAATGGACAACTGACAAGCCTGCTTACAGTTGAATGTATGAAACTCGATGGTAAAATCAGATTTTGTATTTTCCCTCCAGTCAGCAGTTGACTTTTTGGACAGAAACGGCTTCTGCAAGAACACAAACACAGAGAGAGAGAGACAGAGAAAAAAACTAAGAGCGGAAGAGAGAGTGCCGAGGCAATCTGTGATGTGATTTTTTGATAACCATAATCATAATCTGCCTAGGGCGATCCAATTCCTGAGACAGTTTATGGGGTAGGGAGGGCCATCAGAATTAGAATGAGATGAGCATAAATGGCTATTTATCCTTTCTGTGTGCGTGCGTGTGTGTGTGTGTGTGTCTTTCATGAATGGCTATTTATGTGGATTAACGGATTGGTGAGGCCATCTGAAACGAATGAAGCAGACCTCACAGCATGTCTGACACACACACACACACACACACACACACACACACACACACGCACAGGGAGATGAACCTCAAAACATCACAATCTGTCCAAATACCTACCTTTTTTCCATACAGTAATAGTGTGTGTCAGTATGGTCAGGTTTTTCTTGCACAAGGACTAGAGTATATGTGTGTATGTGTGTGTGTGTGTGTGTGTGTGCTTACAGTAACCCCAAAAACAATGTGTGTGTTATATGCATAGACAACATTTATCTACTCAGAATGTGCATGAGTGTACTTATTCATCTAGCTCTATGTGTGTGTACTTGAATGTGTTCTTAAATATGTGTCTACTTCTGTATGCGTGTGTGTGTGTGTGTGTGTGTGTGTGTGTGTGTGTTAGAGAGTGACTGAGTGTTGAGAGAGTGGTAATTACCATTCAGCAGTAGCTAAAGTGACATGTTTGAGGAAGAGATAAGGGGACATAAATTGGCCTGGTATAAAACGGTGATATTTCCTCTACTGCTTTAGAAAAACCCATTTACTCTGCCTCTTTAGCATGTCAAGACCCCTGTCACTACCCTCTCATCCCCTTGGCCAGAAGGACTCTCACACACACACACACACACACACACACACACACACACACACACACACACACACACACACACACACACACACACATACACACACACACACACATATATACGCCTCACGCAGTCAGCCGGCTCCTTGTGAAAAAGTGCTCATCTGCATTCTGCTATTAACTTGGAGAGACACAGAGAGAGAGACAGAAAGGGAGAGAGTGTGTGTAAATCAGTGTAATGGGGCCAGGACCCCAGTAGCTCTAAAAAGAGAGCAGACATGTGGAGGACAAGACATGATTTTTTTTTTTCCTTTCATGAAGAGAAGCAGCGATACAGCACATCTGTCACTGCCGGCCACACAATTGCTCCTACAGTCAGACACAGAGAAAGAGAAACATGAAAGGAAAAGAAAGGGAATAAAGGCCACAAAGAAGAAGAGTGACAGAGTGGACAGTACTCAAAACTGTCAATGCTTAAATATTGTCTTGTTTCTTCCTTTCATTGAATGTTTCTTGCTTTCCCTCTTTGTTATTGTATTTATTTTTTCCTGTCTTACATTTTATTTTTCATTTCATTTTGTTTTAAGCTTAGATATTTGAAAACCAGTGTTCAAACTACACTGTGTAATTTTGTCTAATAAGACTTTCCTATTCATAATACACCTGTTACTGAAAGCAAGTACTGACAAGCTACACCACTGATGCCTTGCTCCTCAAGTATATTTTTAAATGTGGTATAAAAACACATTTTCACAATTCCTTGACACTGAGCTACTTAATGTCAAAATGAAGACCTAAGAAGTCTATATTAGTCTATTTTAGCCTGAAGAAAGTTTTAATATCTAGGAGAGACTATTAATGCTCATCTGGGCTGAGGCCCTTACACACATAGGAGCAGCACAGTAACTTGTGGGTTATGATGGGTGATGGAAATTAGGGCTTTTAGAGAAACAGGTTGAGAAATAACAAAAGTACTCTTGATGATTTTGCACCACGTTAGATGATTTTTAACTTACCAGTTTGATATGAACAAAGACAATCAACTTTGTGTATTTTTGTTTTTCCTTTTACAGCAGCGTGGTGTTATTTTGTGCGTGCTGGTCATATTAGTGACAATGCCAAACAGACTCACACACATGTCTCTTCTCAGCATCAAAGACCCCTTTTTTTTTTTTAACTTGTGCTACCTCATTTACATGCAACTTCATTCTTGTTGTTCAGCTCCTAAACATCTGTGTGACATGCGTGCTGTGTCTGATGTGTCACACAACAATATAGAAACAAATTTAGCATTTTAAGATAGTGAAAATAGCATCCACCCACCAAAATAAGGTCCCATACAAGTGTATGTAATGCAATGATTTACTGTGTTGTTTTAACATTTGGTAACGCCAAAGTATTACAACGTCAGTTGGCTTGATAGAAAACCACCTGTTGTATGAAAAGCCCTTGTTTGACAAAACAAGAGCCAGTAAGAAACACTGTTCATCAACCAGTCTCAGCCACATTTCTGTTGCTCACTGTTGTGTAAGTGGAGTGAAATCTTTTCTCCTTGAACTAAGTTGTAAAAGACAAAACCTTTCAACAGCGCCACACAGAGAAGATTGTGAATCATTTCTACGTGCCATGTACTCCGGGTCGCAGGTTAGAGCCCTTAGTGTGTTACTGAGCAAACGCACACTCACACACACACACACACACACACGTACACACATACATGCACACACTTAAGCCACAGGGGAAGAGGTGAGAGGAAGAGAGGAGGAGAAGAAAAGGAGTGGAGAGGAGCGAAGAGGGGTGAGGTCAGACCTCTCTTTAGCCTCACAGCTGTGGGCCAGATAAGCCTTTTTCTTGCAGGTAAATAAAAGCCACACCCTATGAGTGTGTGTGTGTGTGTGTGTGTGTTTTAATGTGTATCAACCTGGCTTCCCCCTCCTGCCATTTCTACACCGCTGACACAACCCCATGCGCAATCTCTGCATTCCTTCCCTTCATACCCTCTGTCTATTCCTTCTCCTGTATCCCTTGTTTTATACTGTCCTCTAATATTATCTAATGTTTTCTCTTTCTTCCTGTGTGTGTATGAGAAAGCATGGTTGTACAGTATGTGTGTCCTGGGCAGCAGGGAAAGGTATAATGGGTAAGATTCAGAGGTGGTGATCGAAATATGTCCTTGTCTGTACACTGTAAAGATTTTAGCACAACTTTCTTTACCTTTTCCATGTTTTATACTTTCCAGCTCCTTCTTCTCCTCTCCACTCCTGTTATATTGGAAAAATGTGATATTCACCCCTCTGATGAGTTATTGTATCGTTTTCTGTATGTTTCACATTTCTCCTCATCATCTTTCTTTTCTTCATACTGCTCTTCTTTTTTAGATTTTGTTGCCATGTCTCTCCTTCTTCTTTCATATTTTGTGGATTTTTTTTCCTCATCCCTTCTCCTTTTTTTTCTTCTCTTTATCGCTTTTGTGACATAATAACCATCAAGTGTTCATCATTGATCTGTTTCTCTCATTTATTTCCATTTCTCCTTGCTTTCTTTCTTTTTTCTTATGAATTCAAGCTTGCATACACAAATATGCTCAGAAAGACACACACACACGCACACACACACACACACCCACACACACACACACTAACCCTAACCTTAACATAATCCTAAATTTACCTTAACTTTAAACCAAGTCTTCACCCTAAAATGAATGATTTACATTAAGGGGACTTACTTTTTGTCCCTATAAGGGAGCGAGTCCCCACATGACTGTGGAAAAAGATTTACATCCCCACAACATGAGGAATACCTGGACCACACACACACACACACACACACACACACACACACACACACTCCGTGTCAGAGTCAGTTCTCTATCGCAAGGTGTAAAAGGATCCTGTCGGCTTCGGGCCGTGGGTGTTACATCTAATACGGTGCCTGCACAGAACCAATTCACAGTCTGGAAACATACCCTACACAAATGCACAAACACAGACACACACTCACATGCATTGATAAAAAAAAAAAGACTCTCACAAAACTTTCATCCTCTGTTGGCTACGCAAGAGTGAAACATGAAGAAACACTCACATGGTCATACTCACATACACACCCACCCACACACACAAACACAAAGAAAAAGAAGCCACACAGAATATAATGTGTGTTTTGTGTTGCACAACTGGCAAGTGAGACAAACCTAAAACTGCAGAAGCATCCAAGTAAAGAAAGACAACTAGATTACATCCCATATATGAAATAGCTTAATAATTTTGTTTCTATAATAAAGGTATATTGAACATTTTCATTTTTATATGTAGATTAATTCTTATTTAAATGCTCATGTTCACCTAAGTGTGACATTTGTGACATTTGCAAGAGACAGATTCAAGCAAATCAGTGCATAAGGGTGTTCATATACTTTCTCACCTGTATCATTCCACAATATGTAGAATATGTATGTACAATATACTTATTATTCTTTAGTACTGTTGCCTATTTTGGCCTTATATTCTGTTATTTTCTACTGCGTTCTGATAATTTGGGGTTTTAAAACATTTCACTCTATTTTATTGTACTGTATCAGTTATTTATTTTAACAGTGGTATATTCTAAGATAAATATCCATTTATTGTACAGATTAAAGAGCAGTTCCAAAGTAAGTGGAAAAGTAATCAGGAAGTGGAGTTGAAATAAGCTGGTATTAAGCAGGTAATCAGTATTCTGCAATGAACTACATCTTCAAAGTAACCTTCCCAAACCTGATTGAGTCAAATGAACAATAAGTGTGTCTGACAATGACAATGATATTATTCTCTTGTTGTTGGTAAACAAGCAGGTCTGGTGGATTAAGACACCAGCCAGTATGCTCCTCTGCAGTGACAACAGAAAAGCCATGTTCCAATTGAAACTGAAGAGGTTTTCCTCCATAAGCGCAGCCTGTATAATTATTTCAAACACGAGGAAAACCAAATCACTTTACAACGCGGATTTACATATGATTAGCGTCATACAAAGACAGGATTACTACAAGTAGTAGAGAACCAGCCTTTTCCCTCTCCCTGTCTCGTTCTCCTTGTCTTGATTCAAAGAGCCTTGACATAAGTTAACACTGCTCTCTCGCTCACTCTCACCTAAAAGGTGCAGCCGCGGTGACAAAAGCTGCCAGTCTGTACCTTTGTACTGAGGCAGACATGATAATAATGACAATAACGATATATCAAAAAGGAGGCATGGTGGAAATTTCTCAAGCTGAACAGCCATAAGAACGTTTTTCAGTAGAAGTCAGTCATTTAATTCTGTCCATTTTCTTTTCTTTCGCTCTCCGATATGTTCTCAAGTGAAGGGTGTAATGAAACAAATCTGTTATCTAGAGACAATCTATGTATGCAAACAAATATATGAAGTTATAGACAAAGTAATTTTTATAATTATAAAAAAATAAATATTTTAATCAGACCATATTTCTTACCTACTGCTTGCCATAATGGTGAAAAAAAGTATTCTTGTGGTAATTGTAATTGTGTAGCGCAAGTGAAACTGACAGTGATAACATACAGTATATAATATATCATAACATATATCATAACATATGGGAGAATAATTAATGCACATAATAGATTGATTCAACTTTTCTTTCTCGTTATGTTGAATGTCAGAGGAATAAAGACAGTTAATGTCAAATGTATCATTGTGTTTATGCAGGATCTGAACCATTTCCTGTGCTCCAGCAATCATCAGTGACACAATATGATCTAAAAGCACATCAAATGATTCTAAAGATTATTGATTATTTAATGGCATTTTTAGTAGATGGCCTTGTGAGTGTAAACTATGCAGTAACGAGTTGTAGGAAATATGGGAGAGGATAAAAGAGGACAAACTGTCATTTGGTGCTTAGTGAATACAATAAGACACCTTGCCATTCTAAATTATCATTGATTACCCAAAATGATGCAGAGGAAATTATTGACTGCGTGAAAATGTCACTTAAGAACCTGTATTATTACCCATTATTCACCTATTATCCATCGATTTTCAGTATTGTATTCAGTTTACTTAACTTGGCAGGGTGTCGGGATGGATGTGGCAGCAGTGTAGCCAGTTGCTACTTAAACAGTTACAGTTTTCTTTTAATTCAAAATAATCAAGTGGGTCATTACAGTCAAGGAAGCCACTGAAAAACACTGACTTTCTTTTCTGTTATTGCTGTACCTTAACACTTTTTAATTACAGTTAAGTTAATTATGTTACATACAATCAACACACAATTGCACTGCCAAAAATATTAGATATGACTTGTTTAAATTCAGATTTTTTTGCAGTACGTATAAGTCAAATCTCCTATTTACTGTAGAGACAACCTCACAACAGGCACACATACACAGAATCGTATATATACACAGTCTGTAGGAGAGAGATTCACTTGTGTAATTGGCTCTAGAAATGACAATTGTGTGTATGTGTGTGTGAGTGTGTGTGTGTGTCTTGATCCAGCCAGCTCACTGCAGGCCTAATTGGCAGCTTGTTAAGCAATTTGGATCTTGCAGTGGATCTATTGATGTTTGCACTCACAAACACACATGCACACTCACACACATACGCACACACACACACACACACACACACACACACACACACACACACACACACACACACACACACACACACACACACACACTTTTGCCCAGTTTAATTCCTTAACTGGAACAACCTGTTGTATGATTTTCTTTGTACAGTGTGCCCTCTCTTCTGCACAAAGACACAATTTACTGTACAGCAATCTATAAAAGTTTTTGGAATGGTTGGAATGGTTGGAATGGTTTTCAGATGTTGCTAAACTGAACATCAAAATGCTTTTTGCCATCATGGCTTCAGTCCCTATCACATTAAAAAAGAAAAAAAAAGAAAGAAAAAGAGACAACTTAGACTACACTGCACTACAGTCTTGCTTCTTGTTGGTCCTTCTTGTTACTTCTGGAAGCATATGTTGACATAGTTGCTCTGACAGATATGACTTCGCAGCATCAGACAAACATTGCTGTCTGCTTTATATATACTGTATATGGCATGAAGCTGGTGACTGGTCTGTTGTGTCACCAGGATGAGTTTTTGAAATAGCTGTATCTGTGATAAAACTGCATTCTCATCTAGTTTAATTTCTGTAGTCTCTCCTTCCTGGGTGTGATAGAACAGCTGTGACACCAGTAATGAAGCTCAGAGCTCAGAGGAATATACAAAGGCTTATGAATATGCCTCTGCAGAGTAGCTGAGATTACTAATACAAAGCTGGAGACAGAAAAGACAAGGGAGTAGAAGGAAACAGATCGAGGGGGACAAGAAGCCATAGAACCGCGTGAAAAGACCAGACCAGGAGAAAGATGAAAGTGATGGACAGGCAGACATATTTATACATACACAACAATACGCAGCGACAGACAGACAAACCTCTCATTGAGAGACAGTGGTGATAGACAGAGAGGAAAGCAGGAAGTTAATGAGTAGATTGTGGGCCAATAACATAACCAGTCACCCACGACAACGTGCTGCCCGTACTCCTTACCTGTCTGCCTTACTGCACTGCATTCTGGGAGTGGAAGGGCAGAGCGGAGCAGCGATGGGATTTGAAAGGCGTTCTGCTTGGGCGACTCACTGATTTGCATTCAACAGTGGAGACACACAAACACATACACCCCGCAAACACACTCGCCGAGTGCATGCACAGTACAAACCCTCCACCCCCCCAAAAACATGTTTATAAGCACGCACACACACATGCAACCTTGTATGTGCAACATCACACACACTTGGATATTGTGGACTAATTATTAACCTCTCTCATATTCAAGTAGCGAGAGTTGAATGTGTGTGTGAGAGACAGAATAAAAAAAATGATTGGAGAGAGGAAGGGGGAAAAGAAGTGGGATTAGAGGTTGGAGGGAATACACTCACCCTTCTCAAAACCTTCTCTTATTTTTTCCTCTGGCATGTTATTTTTCGCTTTACGATTCTGATAATGATGATATTAGAGAGAAGAGGAGGGGGAGGAGGAAGGAGAGGAGAGGATGATGGGCGCCGCATGCGATTGTTCGCCCTGTCTTTCCTCTTTTTTTTACTGCTACACTTCGCATGGAGAGAGGGAGGAAGAGATAGAGAACGAGGGGGGGCTCCTCAATGACTAATTTTCCTTTCTTTTACGGCAGCATAAATTTAACAGGAGGGGGGGTTGAGGGGTAGAGTAGAAATCCTTTTAGCGGCCTGATTTATGTATGTCTGATGGGCGAATCATAGATCACCGCCGGAAGATGGCAGACACACTGATGATGATGGGGCCCTTCGATGGGGCCCACTAATGCCCTGCCGAACAAAATGTAACCAATCTGTGGGGGCCCTCAAGCATGCAATGGTCCTTTAATAGAAACTATAGCAAACTATACGCCTGTCACCAATGATGGGGGCTGGGGGAGGTGTGTGAGCATGTGTGTTTGGGGAGTTTTGAGGGAAGTAGGGAGAGAAAAGAAAGAAGAAGAAAAGCAAGTTCAAAATTACCTCTTCTGAAATAACAAAAAGAGAAGAGAATCACAAAAGCAGGTGGGCAGCGATAGAGGTAGATGATCCAAAACAAAACAGAGAAAAGGACAGAAAAACAAAGAGAGGAAGCACGAAGATAGAGAGAGGCAGAGAATCAAAGGCGGGAAAAGTAGACAGCGAGCGAGAGAGAGACACAGGAGCCCGGTGGAAGGGGACTCTAAATGTCAAGTTGAGAAAAAAAAAATCATATAAAAAAACAGCAACCAAAGGAGTAAACAGCTAAACAATAGACAACAACAAGTAAATGACGCATGAGTGTCCACCTTAAATCACCCGATCCCACACACACACACACACACACACACACACACACAGGCCTTGTTCACAGTGCGGCGCATGCAGCCCCACCAATCATCTTTATATCAAAACATCATTATGCTGTCTGACAGCAGCTAAGATTCCAGCGAGGCCTCGTTGTCATAAATCGTCAGCTGTTGCAGTGCTGCAAAGAGGGCCTTTTCATTTAGGAATGTCAAAGCTCTCCGGAGCCTTGTAAAGATTGTAGGAGACTCGGGAGATGGGGAAACAGAGGTAGAGATGGCAGAGTCTGGGAGAGGAGGGGGGATAACTGAAGATGGCAAGCCTGGTGAGATGGCAGTAGTGTGAGACTTTTCCAATATGGATGTAACAACACATGATTCAGACTTTGCTTTTGGAGCGGTGCTGTGACTCAAGTCTATTTCAACAGCGATTTTAAGGTGCAAAATGGATTCTAGGGGAATCAGTCTGAATAAATTGTTACAATCTAAACACACAGAAAAGAAAACAGACCTGGGAATGGACAACAGACATTGAAAATGAATGGCTGCATTTTGAAGTGCAGTCCTTGTCAGGGGTACGAGTCTAACCCAACCAATACACCTGTGATTTGCTGGTTTATCATTAAAGTCTATTTGTTCATTAGGTTTTGCTGAATTGCTGAATTCTCAGCAAACACCAGTGGCGTGGCCCCAGGATAGCAATGTTGATCTGCCGATTGGTGCAGACTTATGTACTTATTTGGCACCATTATCAGGACAAAATTTAAATCTGTCCAATATTTTGGTTGACCTTTCTTCACAATCATCATTAGAGCCTCTAGTGACGCTGTAGACTCTTTGTCTTGTCCTTATATTCTTCACATTCAAGCACCTGTAGAACACCGATGCTGCCATAGACTGTTTCGATCAAGTAACTCTAACTGCTCAGGTAGTCTCTCCACTCAGCAAAGAGAGAAACAGCCGTAAACTTTTCAGCTTGCTCAGCACTCTCATTTATCTGTTTGTACCACATTCACATGTTCAATCGCCTCTATAGTGATTTTGAGGGTGTAGTTATCCTAACCCTATTATACTGAGAGGTGTTTCTAATATTTTCTTGTATGTAGATGGGGGGTGGGGGGACAAAACATCAAAAACATGAATTAACATACTTCACATTAAATTAAAATCAAATTAAGAAAAACATACTGAAGTGGGAAGAAATTACTTTTTTTTTTTAGCTGTTTATCAAAGTGCAGGCAGTCTGCACTTCATAGTGACTGTGTCATATCACATCAAAAAGCAGGAGTATGGAGAAAAACACGTATGTACAGTATGTGTGCATTTGTGTGTGTGTGTGTGTGCGTGTGTGTGTGTGTGTGTGCATGTGTGTGTGTGTGTGTGTGTGTGTCTGTGACTAATGTACTGTAGAGCTCTTCACTGGTGCTGACAAAAAGACAAGTTTGCGTCGCTGGTGCTAGTGTGTCCCTCCAGGGCTTCCGTCCATCCACTGGCACGGGAGATGAACTGAGACAAGATGTCAGTGCAGGAAATGTCAGACCACTGCCAAACCGCTGTGGTGCACACCCCTGACAGGCACACACACACACACACACACACATATACACACACACACACATTATGAAAAAGGATAGCGCATACTCCACATTTGCACACCAGCATAGTCTTACATCTTGTTCTCTTTCAAACACATAGACACATGCACAAAGTATGTCATGAGGAAACATTCATACTCCTCCTCAAACACGTACAAACACACACACAAGCAGAAATGGACATGAGTTTGCTTGTGCAAACCTGTATTTTATTTGGGTGTCCAAATGCCAAAAAAGCTTATTTATTGGCATTCCTAAAAGTTTGAGGTAGAAACTTGGAAGTGTAACAATGAAAATGCAGTCAGAGAAAGAGAAAAGAGGTTTGCGGGGAGAAATGGAGAGATGGCACGCAGGGATGAGCACAGCGGCAGTTTATGTCCACTGGCCAGTTCTTATGTTTGTTTTCTTTGGTGGTGTGTACACATTACAGATGTCTTGAGTAATGCCTCCATCTGTAATCTCTCTCTTCCCCCCTCTCTCTCTCTCTCTGCTATCCTCAGGACTCAGTTTTCCTTAAGTGTGTCAATTTGGGTCTCCTTGCTCAAGTTCAAACATTTAGCCCCCAAACAGCCATTTGTCTCCAACTTAGCAGACAGAGAGACCAAAATAGAAGAAAATACCTCAAGAAATGAAGAGGAGAGAGAGCGAGTGAGGGAGTAAAAAAAACATCTTGTATGTTTGACAGCACTTTTTGCTGCCTGGTTAGAGCACACACATACACACACATCACCCCGCGTCTTGTCTGGTTACTGGCTGTGCACTTGCAGTCCCTCTAGGGCATGTGGGGTCACTCTGTGTGTGTGTGTGTGTGTGTGTGTGTGTGTGTGTGCTGGTGGGTGAGGGGAGTTCACCCAATGCCAACCCCCCCCCCCCCCCCTTCAACCATACACACTCACTCACACACACACAAACACACACACCCACATGTACACACCCCTCTCCTCACGAAGCTACAGATGATGTGCCGTCCAGCTGCATTTCCATCACTGTGACGATGAGTGCTCCTGCCAAACGCCCGGCAACCAGAGTCACATCTGCTCCTGTCTCTGTCGCCACGGCGATACTGCCGAAGTCTGCACGACAACCAGCACATGACCAGGGGGCAACAACGGGTGGCACAGAAAGAGAATGAGAGAGAGAGAGAGAGAGAGAGAGAGAGAGAGAGAGAGAGAGAGAGAGAGAGAGAGAGAAAGAGAGAGAGAGTCAGTTACAGAAAAAATATTTTACAAAATCTGAGTTAATATGTAGGTTTCTTTCTCTCTGTTTATTAAGATACTGCCAAGAATTTGTTTGAACTGGATGTAAAAATCATCACCAATTAATATTTGCAGGATAAGCACATAATCTAATCAAGAGAAGTCTGGTTATAATGGCTGATATACTCCAAAATGAAATGAGGTGAGGTCAGTCAAACATCTAACATCTTTAACTACATTCTACAAACTCATGAGGAATTGGGATGTTTTGATTGCACCAGACAGTTACTGTCAGCGTGTGTCTGATAACAGTGAATTGGATCATATCCTGAATATTGCCAATGACAAAGCCAATGATAGATTCAAATCTGTCAGGACTGTGTTCTGATACATTTGTTTAAGGACATTTAGGACATCTCTTTACACACACCTGCCACACTTGATCTTATTTTTACATCAGTTTTGGTAGTAAGCTAATTCATGCAAATGAGAATCACTTTTTTAAGTTACATGCTGATATCAGAACATACTCCTTAACATTATGAAAAAAATTGAATTTAACATACGATATATATATCGTATATATATATATATGAAAGTATAAATGAATTCTGTAAGAAGTAACCAAGGTGGGACTTTTACATTCACACTTTTTTTACACTTTCTATGTCACTGATTTCTGCATTTTCTTATCTGAAATGAACCATTTAACCATTTAGCTTATACTGAATGTTAATCACAAAGATAAAGATGCGATCGTCAGGGAGAGCAATATTATGTAAACCTAAATGGAAAATGTAAACATTCATCTTTAATTTCAATAAATTTATTGAAAGTGTTTATTTAAAGATATTCACTCTGAAAAACTTAAGATTCTGGGAAACAAAAAAAACCAAAATCAAACCACAACAAAACTGTTCTTAACATCTATTTCTACTGAATCTCTTTCTTATCTTATCCACCCCTATACAGCATTTAGATGTTTGCTTTGCTCCTTCTGCTGCTTTTACCTCACATTCCCCTCACTATATACTACATATATTTTAGTCATCATTCCCTTTATTTTATGCCCCTCCCTCCATACCTTTATCTGCATCATTTTGTTAATCTCTCTTCATCTCCTCTCCCTCCCTCTCTTCTACCGTTCCCCTTTTGACTGCCTCTCCCCCTCTCCCTCTATCCCTGTCTCTCCTGCCAGGGTGTTTATATTTGCCCGGCCCACGGCAGAGTGCCTAACAAGGTGGAAAGAATTAGGGGTGAAAAGACAGCACTGCTGCCAGCTAGGGTCTCTCTCTCGCTCTATCTCTCTCTCTTTCTCTCTCTTTCTGACAGTAGATATATTTCAGCTAATGTACTCCTGACCTCTTCTACTCCAATGGAGTATCAACAAAAACAGTTATCTACACTATTAACAGGGTCCTAAAGAACACCAGAAGTTGTGTCAGAGCACCTTTTTGAACTGGAACAAGTACAGTCATCACGGTTCAAAATTCCCTGTTGCAAAACTCCTTTGAAAATATTCTTTATTTTGTGTTTGTTTTCCCATTTTCTCATTCCATCTTCCAATGGATTCACTTTTTCTACTTATTTTAGTTTAATCACTTCCTTTTGTTTCCCTTTTCCATTCTCAATTTTTAAAATACATTTTTCACTGTTCTTTTTTCTTCTGTGAGGAAATCTCAATAACAAAATGTGAAAATGACATTATTACTCTAATGACCATGTAGAAAAAAAAACAACAAAAAAAAAAACATGGGAAAAGAAAAACCTCTCCCCATCTCCAACGTTGCCTAAGGTGTTTAACCTTTCACTTGCCTGGGGTTTGAGAGCCGGAGAGTTTGGCGGTCGGCCTGTTAACGACTGCAGCGAGGGGGTAGAAGAAAAGAGCAGGAGAAGCAAAGGAGTATAATAGTGGTGTGTGTAGTGTAATGGTGTGTGTGAGGGGCAGAGTTGGTGTGCATCAGCTCTTTGAATGCAGACAAGCTGAAGTCCTGCCCCCCTCCTCACCCTGCTCCTCCTTATCCCTCTCCCTAAAGTGAGGCGTCGCATATCCCTCCTTATTAGACACTGAATTATGCGCTCTCACCCAGAGAGGGAGGGCCAGTGGTGGTGGTGGTGGTGGGGAGGAGAACCACACTATAGGTAGTTAGTTAAGAGGGAGGGAAGGTAAGGAGGAAGGGGGCGGAGAGGAGAAGAGAGGTCAAGCTGTTTTGGCTTTCAAAACTGAGGGCCTATGTTTTATAATAAATACATAGAAGAGGTGGTGTGTAAAGGTCTTCTATTGTTCTACTGGGCACTCTAGAGAGTGTGAGCTTGTATTAAATGTGTGTTTGTGAGTGAAATGTGGGTGTATGAATGCATGTGTGTGTATTCTCCCATGGATATTTCCCTCTGTTAACATGTGTGTGTTATTATATGCCTTTGTGTGTGTATGTGCACGCGCTTGTGTTTGTGTGAGTGGTAACACCCGCCCAAGAACATGGTAAGTGATTAGATGACTCACCTTGAGCTGGTGCCTTAGCTTTTAAATGCATTTTCAAAGTCACAGTATTTTAACACAGGACATACAATATGCTGTACAAATGAAGACATTAGCAATGAGAAGTGAGCATGTGGGTGGCTCAGCAGCGGCCATTTTAAACAGTCAGTGTATGATACATTTGACTGTAACTCAGATAGCGCAACTGTGTGGATCGACTGCAGGATGACAATTCTGAGTTTGGTATTACAGCTTAATATCCTATTCCACTCTTATAATATATTTGATAATCCTTAAAGAAAATTTCAATTTCCTATCATTTACAGTTGTGCCTGGCACAAACTTATCAATAGTTTTCATACTGAGAAACATCCATTCGGTCACACCTTTATGCAGAGCATAAACACAGTTGAATGTGTAATTGTTTAGCCCTGTAAAAGTTTACATCCCCTTTTCAAGAACAGGAAGATCATAATAAATTTAGAAGTACTGTTATGTTATATTGAAAAATAAAGATGGTTGCTAACCATACTTTTTCTTAGGTTTTATTGATATTCTCCTTGCTACACAACTTGTTTTTCTCAAAAGATCATTCACACTTGAAGATGTCTCAAAAGAAGATGTTTATATGCACTTGTGTAAAAATTAAATTATATTAAATCAATATATTCATTTGCCAATTTAATTATAATGCATATTAATATATTAATTAATATATATTTAATATATAATTAACCAGTTATATATTTGGGTTCTTCTTTTGGTATAATATGGTATAATTCTCTTTTTAAGTTTGTGGCCTTTTTGCTGCAATTCATTGTGACTGTAGCAGTATGTGTTTGCTGTCCATGGTGCTGAAAAGGCTGATGAGGTGAAATCAAAGTAAGGTGACACATAAAAGTTATTGTTAGAACTGTTATGCATAAAGACACATAAAGTTCCAAGTATGAGTGAAGCAAATGACACAACAGAAGCATTTTGTACATTTAGAATAATGAGACACTGTGACGATATTATTTACAGTCAGAGTTTCCAGCTCTCCGCAGTTCTGTAATATGCAACATTATTATGTTGAAAGTAAGTGAGAAACTAACCTGCTGTCTTTTGATCAGTTTCGATGTTTCTCGAAGCAGACTTTGCCCTCAAACACAAATTCAGAACTTGAATTCAAATCTGACAGTGACAGCTCTTATAATGTTGCCTAAAAAAGTGCAACACCAACAATTCATACAGGCGTGTTTTTACTTGTCTCTATCTTATTAATTTATTCAGACAAAAACACAAACCCCGCTACACACAGATAGGCGTGAAAAGCTACAGAAAGAAACAAATACTGATACACACACAACACACTCACAAACCTGCTGGTCTGTCCCTGATAATGCCCACTGGATGTTCTCACCTTTCACAGAGTCTGTCCATGGCTCTATTTATAATCCTATCACTAAGAGCACACAAACACACACACCTCTGGTTTCTTGCTGTATGCTAGCACATCTGTGTGTGTCATGGTGGAGATGGATCCAAGTGTAGGGTCCTAGCAGGGTTTGCTTCAGTGTGATAACAGCCTGTGATTTGTATCTGTAGATGAAGCATCAGCATAATAAATGTTCTCTACCTCTCACCTTCCCCCATCTCTCTCTGCCTCTCTCTGTCTGTCTTTCTCTAACACACACACACACACACACACACACACACACACACACACACACACACTATTTCTCTGTCTGTCTCTCTTGCTTGTGCTGTTTGTTATTCTGTCCGCCTTTTTGCCGTCTGCTTTTACTTAAAAGTTTCTATTTCTGAGTTGTTTTTGTTTCCTTTCTGTTGTGACATTTTTTTTATTTTCTCTGGTTACTTTTTGTATTCCACTCTTTCCCTCTCACTCATGCGTACACACATGAATGAGCCCACGCGCAGACAGACGCGTGTGGTAGAGAGTGAGAAGGTGTCAGTACTATTCTCAGGTCAGTTGGGTTTGATCTTTTCCACCTTCTGCTTTCACACATTAACAGGCAGCCTGCAGGCTGAAACAGAGAGGGAGGGAGACACAGAGAGAAACAGAGGCATCACAGTCTGAATGCTGCGTTCAGATGTTTCATAACGATGACAGGCATGTACACACACCACGCACAAACTGATTCAGGTAGATACATTTCAAAAAGTGAGCCAACACAATTACTTTAGTCGGTCATATAAAAACTACAAAAATCTGTTCACTTGTTGCAGTAAATCTATTTGTTTGTTTTTTTAATTTTCTGGATCAGTGGATCAGTGAACTTTAAGTAAAATGTCACTTCAATTCAGCTCCGAACTATTACTTTCCTTCCTGTCAATCCGGTCCTGTTTTTAGTCTTGTGGATGCAATTGTTTTGACTCAGGGAAAGGATTACTTACTGCAGTTGATCTACAGTTTTCTGCTGGTCTGTCATAAATTTCTGTCAGTGGTATTAGCTGAGGTTAGGCTCTATTCAATTCCCCTCTCTGCAGTCAGTCTATCTGCCTGTTATCCCCTCTAACTCTGTTCTCATGTTCTCATACTCACCTCCGCGGCGCCTAATACTCGCTGCTGTGGGAGAGAGCCTGTTGGCAAGCTGTTCTCTTTTCCCACTCTCAATTTTTACTGATTTCCTTATTTTTATTGTCCGTCTGTCTTCCTCCCCCTGACTTTCACAATCTCTGACTCTCTTTCTGTCTTCCAGTCTCATTATCTCAGCTTTACTTTGTTATACAGTACATCCTTTCTTCCCCTCCTCTGCCTCATCGCCCCTCTTCTGTCTGCTCCCCCCTCTTAACTTCTCCCTCTGTTTGTTCAGTGTGTGTGAAGAAGTGTTGGATAAATCCAGGGTAGATATATTAGGGATATATCTTCCCTGGCTTGGATATACCGCTAGCTTGAATGTAGTCTAATTTTCCATAATGAACTGCAGCCCAATCCTCACCTTCATCATCTTTAGATCTCATCTTATGGAAGTGGAAAGAAATCAATTTTCACTCTTATTAAGGGAGGCCTACTCCTGCTTAAGTCTCTGATTCGAGTATGTGCATACGTGTGGATGGGTGGGTGGTGTGGTTGGGGTGGGATGGGGTGGGGGGGTTATTCTCTCTCTCTGCTCTTTCTTTCACTCTTGGTATCTTTCTTTCTCTCTGTCTGCCCCTAATGTATGACTCTCTTCTTTTTCCCTTTGTGTTCATTTTTCATTCGTACTCCTCTCCCTGCGATTATCCCAGTGCATATCAGAGGCTCTTAATGAAGATTCACAACATTTTCCCCTCCCAGCTAATACCTTATCAAAGGAGAAATCTCGTTCCAGAAAATCAATTTTCCTTCATATTATTAAGTCCTCCTCTACTGCACTTGCATGCGTGATTCCTTTGGTTTAGCATCGCAAAGCAACAGTGAGGGACTTAACCCTGCGAGCCCTGCACACTCCATCCACACACAGACTGATCTGATATCTCTCACAGCTATGCTACGGCTTAAGGAGATATGAGGGCAAAGGTAAAAGAAGCCGAAAGTGAATCAGAGAGAAGAGAAGAGTAGAGAAGAAAAGAGAAAGAGTTCTGCAAGTTGAATGAGTTTCTTAGAAACTTTCCAACAGACATTTCTCTTATGTGCTTCTTTTCATGTCAGCCAAGACACTCCAAAGATCTTTCAAAAGACATTTTATCATCTTGGCTACTCTAACAATTCACATAATACATTTTTTGTCCAAAGTTGACTATCTTATCGCTTTTATATTAGAATGGCTTTCAACTGTTTAGGAGGTGGGTTTGTTAAATACAGTGGAGAATGACAGGAAATATGAGAGAGGTGCAAAATATGACCTGACATAAAGTTAATAGGCTGAAATTGAATCCATTGCTGTACCTGTAAGTACATTATGTACAGTAGCTTGCATCACAAGGATGCTTATTCAGAGCATATTTCCCTTTGGTTCAGGTCATTGCTGCAATAATAGACAGGACGCAGTTGAATTTAACAGAAAAAGGGGATGAATGACATCTGACAGAGGTCATAAACCAGACACATAACCCCTAACAGGTTTAGTGGTGAGGTACTCAGCCTGCTGAGCCACAACTTTCACTGAGCGCACTTTGCTGTTGAGTGATACTGGCTGGACTTCCTATTCCTCTTTTAATAAGAGTAGAAGATGCAAAAATCAATATACCAAGGTCAAGGTAATGTTACTAATCTCACAGGGAGAAATTTGTATGTCAATATACGTCAGCACATGCTTGCAGTTATTTAAGTAGCTCAAGATTTTCCCTGCACGATGCTGACTGATGGTGCATTATTCCTTTAAACCCCCCATGGACGCGATTAGAAAATGTGCCAAATTACATGGTCCTTTCCAGGAAACTTTGAAGAAAATTACTAGGAAATTATTAGGAATTTGCAGACCTATTTGTGTAATGGACCAAATGAAAGTCGGTAGTTTATAAGATGGAGAGAACGTTCTCTGGCTGCCTGAAGTCTAGTAATTTAATACATATTAAATTATATTCCCTAATGCTTTTACTTATATTACAGTATGGATACATATGCATACACATACTTACACACTCCATATCAGCATATTTACTGCATAAGTATAGACTGCAAATATGGCACACTTTATGTAAGTGGTGAAATTTGTATTTCCATGTGTTGCCAACATATATTTTATAATTACCCTCATTAAATACACAACATACTGTAAACCAGTCACTATATGGAATATACTTCAAGGATCTGGTCCAAGTATACATTGGCAAGGCAGTATTACTCTTTCATCATCACAGTCTTAAATTCATTCATTATAAATGAATCCAAAGGATTTACTCATCACTGAGGAAATGCTGCCAACTTGATATGACCTCAGTTCTGCTCTGTTCTTTCAGGCCTTTCAAAAGCAATTGGTACATAAGGAATATGTGCAATAGAGCATCCAAGGTTCAGGCTGAACCCTTTGTAACAATACAGTTTTCCTTGATGTATTGCTGCCAAAATGTCAACTCTAACTGCAATCAAGCAAAGGCATCTGTCACTTGAATATTTTTTCCTTTGCAATAGATTACTACTAATATATAGAGGAGTAATAAGGTATTTATTTTACAGTATTAGTATTGGTATTTAGGAATTGATATGTAAAAAATGAACGAACGAAGTGACAACTGCCTAAAATGTATGGCATTGTAAAGTTTTTCCCCACAATTATAATTAGACACTTCTCTCGCTGCACTGTTATGCCGCGTTCACGTTATGTCAGATGGATGGGAAGGATCAGATAGATTCACATGTTAAGGAATTTTGAGCATTCACTCCGTCTGGCAACTCAGGAAAGTTGTATGACAGCTGAGTTGTTAGTATGAGGGTTTACAATACTGTGCATTGACAAAATTACATTGTATCCATAAATTTTGGTTTTATTATGTTTAACGCTTCCATGTTTGTTGTCATTTCCCAGTTGTAATTACGACTTGGCAGTTGATGTGAAGGCTATTTATAAGTCGGAAATTCGTAATTATGGCTACTCTGATATGACATGAACGTGATATTATCTCCTATTAGTGGAGAGGTAAGTTTAGGAGTGTAGAGTATATAGTATCTAAACAGTAGTTTATACAGTGTCTAACCAGTATTCTGTTCACTCAGTGAACAGACAAACAGTCACTCTAGTGCTTTATATAAATGAAAACTGGAAAAAACCATTGATTGATCGGATTGCTTGTGTGAAACTGTCCATTGCATGATGAACCATGATGACAGAACCATAGTATACCCATGCTTGTATTAACAGCATTGCACATTATACTTGACTAATTCTTGTTTTATTTGATGTATACAGTTACAGTTTTATTGACTTTTCTCAACAACAAATTGAATTTACAGACAAGAAATAACTTATGTTGGCTGCCGTCTGTATTAAACTTGACATTGACATTTCTAGAGATTGACATCAATCTCAGCTTTACACTGAAAAAAGTAAAACAACATTCAGTTTTTTTCATGCCTTGCTTCAGTGGTTGATCTCCATTATGATAGACAATAGGAATAAGGCCTACAGCGCAGGAATAGGCCCTATGGCAGAGCTGCTGGGTGATAGATAAAGTAGGGCAGGGGTAATGATGAGGCATCATCGATGTAAATGATACTCAGGGAGGCCTGGCAAGAGGTGTGGGGTGGGGGGCTGGGAGCAGGTGAAAGAGAGAAAAAGAGAGATGTGGGCAGCTGAGAGAGACACCAGCACTCATGAGAGATGGGAGCAGGTGAGAGGGAGGCTGGGAGGAGAGGTGGATGGATGGAGGGAGGGAGAGAGGGAATAGGGATGATGAAGAGGGAGAGGAGAGAGAAACAGAGGTGTTGGGGGTGGTGATGTATGTAGGCCTGTCAGAGAGTGGTCGGGGAAGATGCAGTGTGCTCCTTACACTGGGGAAGCAACACCCCCACCCACTCAACCACACACACACTCACACACACATCACATTTGGCTTCCATCCCACAACCACCCACCACCTCTCCCTAGGTTGGCCTGGATGTAGAGGCTGACTAATAACCTAAAGGTTGTTGGGTTGATCCCCGCCACAGACATGGGGTGTTTTCTGGCTGTGAGCTGGCAGCTGGAGGATGGTGGTATTACTTCTAAAGTTCTCACCAGCGATGCCCTTGAATAAGACACCAGATCCCATGCTGCACTGCAGGTGGCCTCTAGCATCTCTGATGAAATGCAAATGTATAGAGAGAGGCTGTACAGAAGGGGGGGGAATGTGCAGAAAGACTCAGTTACCTGGTTTGCAGTAAATTAGTAATGCAAATTTAAACTGCACCAATCTGACTGGAGAGTCATTGGTACAAAGGCTTGTTGACTGCAAGCATCATTCATATACACATATTTTACATTCTACATACATTGGTTTGGTAAGCGGTTCCTTGGAGTGCTGGAATCTTGGTCAGTCACACTGAAATTCTGCTGCCTCTTATCTCCTGATTGGATAAAGTGGGAACAGTATACCAGAAAATGTATTTTCTGTTTACTGCAGAGGGACTGGGATCCCCATGTTACTGACCAAACACTCTATATCAGTGATGGCTGTTGGAATGTAGAGCTATTTAACAGTTATTTTAACAAAAAAAATATCACTTACAGCACCAGGTTTGATTTGGTTCAGGCATAAACAATGATTTAATGATGGTTATAGGAAGAAGAAGGTTGTTCATCCACCCAAACACTCTGACTTCTTTCTTCTGGAGACTTTGTGGATCTATAATAACATCACACTACTTCCTCCTTTGCTCCTGACAGACAAGAATCATAATTCCTACAGCTGCTGGGGGGCTTCACTTGAATGTAAACATATTTTGGTTTTGATCATTTACTGAAACAACTGATTTCTTTGGAGGACAGTAGTCCAGAGCATGTTACTGTAACATAAAATATCTTTCATATTGAACTACTGAGAAACATGGATGAAATCTTGAAACAGAGATTTTTTTTTGCATTTGTTGTAATAGTGAAGTCATGAAAAATGTCATTTTCACTTACACCTGGAGAACTCTCAGAGAATGAATATGTGATTGGTGCATTCAGTATGGGTTTTATTTTATGTGCATGTGTGGAGAAAAAAAGTAATAGCATGTCTTTTCAAATTTCAAGTTTCAATACTTTAGTGCCATTTCAACACAGTTGATATGAATTTGGTTTGGTGAGCTCACACAGAACAAGAACAACAAGAACCCCACTCACATACAATGAACACCTTAGGACATAAAAGTAATAGTAACAATTATTAATAATTAAAACAACACTCCCATGGGGAAGCTATCAGTACCACAACCAGCTATGGTGTAGACCCTTGTATACATACCCTTACAGTGTGTCATAGACAAGAATAAACAGGCAGTATATTAATGATTTAAGAGTTAAGAGCACACTAAAAAAATCACCTTGTCTCATATGTCTTTTGACTGCACTGCTTTACATCTTAGTCTCCACTTTTTCAACAAAAAGATTTCCTCCCACGTGACTGTTGAGCCACTAAGTTGAAACACTAAGTCTAGAAACATTTGATGCTGTTGATATTTTTTATGTTGAAAAATCTTCTGCTATTAAACTATTGTTGCTGTACTAGTAATATAAATGCTAAGTCAAGTTTTCAAAAATATGTATGGCAATCAGGAAAGTACAACATGAAACAGAAAAATTGACCCAGAAACCAAAGTTATATCTAAAACTTTTTAAAGTTTTAATGGGTTAGGTTAGATTTTTCTCTTAACGACAATTTCGGTTTTAACTTTAAAACCATCATTCTGGTCATTCATTTAAAACTGCAAGAATGCTTATGTCTTTTTTTGGAGTAACTCTACTTTTGTAAGTCTTAAATATCAGTGAATCCACGGTTTTTTTAGTGCATAGAGTACATGGGTCTGCTGTCCATCCTCAATTATTTTTCTTTAAAGGATAGTTTATGAAATCCTTTAGCATTTTTAGAATGTGTGTGTATATACATCTATATGTATGTATGTCCTCAGTACAGTTCGTGTACAGTACATATGCCAGGCATATGACAGTGTGTATAGCAGAAGTAGGTGTTGAGATTAGAAATGTGTGTTTCTGTGTGTGTGTGTGTGTGTGTGTGTGTGTGTGTGTGTGTGTTGGTGTTTCGAGTCGCAGAGTAGAGTAATCCATTCTCTCCACAGTGGTATGGAGAGACACTGTTGTCATGGCGCGTTTCACGCACACACAAACACAGAGACACACTCAAGTACACAAACAGTTGTCATGCTGCGTTACATGGAGCCGTGATCACATTATCCAGCGCTGGACCCTACACACTCATTCACTTATACAGCATTCTCTGTTGATTTCCCTCACACACACACGCATCCACACACAGACAATATAGGAACCAATGGCTCACCTGATGGGCTGGCTGAGATGGAGGGAAGAGAGCAGCACCCACCCACACACACACACACACACACAAACACACAGTAACACATACACGCACAGTGGTCCTGCTGACAAGCTCTTCCACGCCAGATTAATCTGGTTTACAGTCTTATCTGAGCAGAGATAGCACCTCCGCAGGCACACACACACACACACACAGACACACACACACACAAATATAATATCACAAACCACATTTGGACCGGGAGAAGCAATGAACTGTAGACATGCAAACACACTCACACACAGTTACACACTCAGAGGTTTGGTCACAAGAATACAATTGCCTGTTTACCTGCAGGTGGGCCGGTCAGGAGAAAACAGCCAAACAAAACAAACAATAAAAAAAAGAGAGTGAAACAAGAAAAACAACGGCTGAAAAGAGAGAAAGAACTTGAGGGCTGTGAGCAGGTAGGGGGCAGCAGGACAAAGTTTGGATTCGACAAACATCACATTAGTCACAGCGAGGAATCTCCATTCACTCCCCCGCCCTGAAAGAAATATAACCAAAAGAATATTGAGGCAGTAATCCTCCAAACTTCAATGTCCTTTCTGCCTCACAAAGGTCAACTTTCAGTTTGAAACATTCCTGTGCATCTTTCAATTCCTTCCATCATATTGTTGTTCCTTTCACGTCTCCACTGTCTGGCTTGTGGGATTCACAAATGCCAGCTCATTCTGCTTTGCATCCCTAAAAATGTTGATTATGACTGTATTACACATAAAACGATCTATATCGTGTGTCTTTAGCACATTAAGTCAAGTCTTGTTTGCTAGTGAGGAGTGATGCTGTCACTGGTGCTAGAAAAAGAAAAATACTGAGAAATATTTAGCATTTAGTATGATGATGATTTCTCAACCAGTGTTTATCTGCTGTGAAAAGTAAAAAGCTCAAAACAATACATAAGTTCATAGTCAACTGTGTATTGTATTGTATTATAAATATCAGGACAATAAAGATGTAAAAAAAAATAAACATTTCCAGCATTTAGTCTGCCTCTTATGGCAACCCTCCCCTTCACCTTCTCCTCTGCCTCCATCCTTCCTCGCCTCACTTCCACAGAGGAGACTTATTGATTTGGCGTCTCCTTTCCATGCTCAAGATGAAATAATTAGTGAATGTGGAGGAGAGAAAGAGAGAGGGGGAGATGACGGTGGAGAGCAGGAAAAGGAAAAGAAGAAAGAGAATAAATAAAATAAATATATAAATATATAAATAAATAAATAAATAAAGAAAGAAAGAAAGAAAGAAAGAAAGAAAGAAAGAATGAAACAGGAAAGAGGAAAAGAGGACACAGAAATAAAGATTTCTCTGCAGGGAGAGAATCGAGGAGCTAGTAGGATTAAGATGATTTCATTAACTATCCTCTGCGACTTCCCCCTTAAACCCCCAGATTATACACACACACACACACACACACACACACACACACACACACACACACACACACACACACACACACACACACACACACACCCTTTGCTCCCAGTTAAGTTCTTCATTAGTTGTCTGCGCTGACACCAACACATTGAGGGCAAATGTGTGTCAGCCCACTACCAAAAAAATACATGTGAGACACCATTTATTTAACTAAGAACACTTAGTTACATTTCTCACAATGATAGTTAAATGAAAGTGTATATTAATTCTGCAATTCATGTTGTTTTACATTCTTCTGGATTACCTGCCTTTCTACAATATTTCTGTGCTTTATACTTTATGTAATCTTCAGTATTATCTTGCTTTGTGTTACAATGTTTAAAGACACTGATGAAGTATTTACATCCAAATAGATCTGGTTCTTTTTTATGAAGCACATAATAGAAGCTAAACTGCAGGTTGACATGAAACTGTGCTGAAAAATGAAATAATTAAATGTAACTTTTTATTATAGTGTTTATAGACATGAAATTAAAGAGAGAAATATACATTAAATATATACATAAAAGAGGCAAGAGGTCTGGCCTGGCGGCCCAGTGAGTTAAAGCGCTGTGGTAGTTCCCAGCACACACACACATACTCACGCAAATATCATGAACATATTGAAAATGTGAAACAGTAGACATATTTTGTTTTTTAGTGAATTATGGGACTTCACTAAGAAAAAAAATAGATGTGAATGTATTTCGAGTGTTTGAATACATGTTCATCACACACATACACACACAGGCCATAGCACTGTCAGAGGGATGAACCATTTTTCAGCCCTTTCCCTATTTTTTTATTTCATTTTTCTTTCTTCTTCTACTTCTGTTCTTCTTGTACCCTCTTTGCTCTTTCCAGGTCATTTTCTTCTTCTGTTCCTATTATTACTGTAATCTCTCTTCCTCTTTCCCTTACTTGCAGCCTGTAACAGGCATGGAAACAGCCATAAAGGAAAGGAATATATATATATATATATATATATATATATATATATATATATATATATATTACAGTAGTGTGAATGCACAACAACAACAGTGTTGTGTATTATTACAGTGACTGCAGGAAACTAAACTCCGCTGCTCACTCCTCACAGGGAAAACTGAATGAGTGTCAATTCCAATTTCTCACCAATTTCTCTCTTTGCCTCAGTCAAAAACAACGATTTGAGCAAAGCTGAGTTGATAAAAATAAACAGGAACAAACAAAATAAGACACGTCATCATCAGTGCTGTCTCTGCCTTTCTTTCTATACATCAATCATTCCCTCTGTCTTTCTCTTTACCCTTCTCTTTTTTTCTTTTCTACATTTTGCCTACTTTTTCCCCCTCCCATCCTGTCTTCTCTTTCTACTACTGCCTCCTGCGCTCTCACTTGTTTACCCTCTCCCTCGCTTTGTAATGGACAGCTGTCGTCTCTGTGAGTGTCCATATGTGTGTGTGTGTGTGTGTGTGTATGCTGTCTGTCTGTACTGAATGCTGTGAGTGGCCTCTACTGGCTGACTGAAGGGAATTAAAATGATTCATAGAGAAACTGAACACAGCGCTGCGTAATCACACGCATTCACGCACACATAAAGCAAAAGAGGTGCATTGCATGGAAGACTAAAATTTAAAATGCAAAATACCCTCTTTGCATGAGACATTATGCAGCTTGCAGCATAGAACAGAAGGCCACAAAGTTATCTTATTGTATATATCTCCAGTTGTATATACTGTATACAGTTTACCGAAACTGTGTGTGTATGTGTGAGAGAGAAGCTTTGCCGGGGACAGTACAGGGCACAGTAGGCCATAGATTTATTGCTTTCAGGGGAGTAGAAGGCTGCAGGCCCCAGGGGTCTGTCCTCACATCAATATAACAATGACACACATCGACCCAACAACGGCCTGCTTGCTTCATCACTAGGACAAAGTAGCATCAATAGTTACAAAGAGAGTGCCAGAATCTTGGTTAAGAATAGAATAGAATAGAATAGAATAGAATAGAATAGAATAGAATAGAATAGAATAGAATAGATTAGAAATAGAAATAGAATAGAATAAAGTCTACAGAGATAAGAGACAGTAAGTTATACTCATACAGCTTTATTTAATAGGGTATCATTAAGAAATACTGTATATATAGATGTTTTTTTTTGCTCTAAACCGCCACAAAACTCACATGAAACGTGTAGTACAGCAACCAGAAAAAAATATAGTATAATATATAATGTTCAGTTTTTCTTGAGACTCCTTTAGCTGTTTGTGTGTTGACTCGTCTCCTTAGAACATTTCGAGGCTGTACCTTTTGCTGGTGTTGTACTGAAATGCATTTAAAGGTCTTTGTTATATTTAGCCTTTTTAGAAAGAAAGAAAATAAACAATATTCTCACGTTTTGGAAATTATTTGCAATATGACACAATACACACAACAACACAAACTAAAAACCACTGAAGACCACAGACTTTAATCAACACCACTCTGACAAACTGAATATGAAGCTCACAAAGGTCCATTTTCTTATGGGATTACTGTATTGTATTGCATTAAAATGTTCATAGAAGGGTTTATATTTTTCAAGTCACTAGTGCATTGCAGTTGGCAGTGTTAATACTGTATATCTTAAATATTTATCTCATATATTATAATGCTTGAAATGTGAATGTTGTGCTTGTGAATTTTTTTATTATTTGTCTTTACATACTAATATAAAAGTAAACCTTCACTGTAATGTTGTTGCATCTCTTACACCTTTCAGTCTAATAGCACACACACACACACACACACACACACACACACACACACACACACACACACACACACACACACACACACACACACACACACACACACACCCATACAGTCACATACCAACAGCACAGCTGGCTCAGTGATAAATAGACTTATTCTGGGAAAATCAACATTGGTCAACATTGTAATCACCACCTTTGCTCTTTATAGAATTTCTAGAGGACTGCATGATAAATCTAAAATGGGGACATTTGCACTGTGTGTGTGTGTGTGTGTGTGTGTGTGTGTGTGTGTGTGTGGTGGGTGGATAATGTGTAACACGCATTTCATGATGTGGTTGTGTGCTTGTGTCTGTTTGCTAATAAAACCATAACGATCCAGGCCTTTATGCACTTAGCATGTGTTTTATTATAATCGCCATGGCGACATTGTCGTTGCATGACGATGAGGTGTCAACATGCCTGCACACACGCATACAAAACCCACCCACAGACCACATCAACCCATTATTGTAGCCACTCTGTAGGCCTATAGAAACATAAACATTATCACCACCAAAAAACAGTAAATGTACAGCAAGTATATTTCTCTTTCGTACATACAGACATCACATTTTCGTCTGCTTTGTTTTATAATCAAAACCGGAGTTTTCACTGCTGTTTTTATCCCAATGGATAATAAAAGCAGAAAAGGCCTCAATTCCTACATTATCAAAGGCAACCACAAACGGAGGTTAAAAGGTCAGGACCAAGTTCTCGTAGAAGAGACGCAGTTCACATATCAAATAACAATAAATACATTTATTTTCTACTTTTTGCCTTTTTATTCTGACTATTGAATTTTTACTGAACATTTAAATAATACAGCAGTTGAAATATTACATAATCTTAATTTAGCAAGAAGCTGTTTATTTTGATTCCATCCTAGAGAACAAGTCGTAAAATAAGAGGACACAGAAAAAGGGAAGAAAAGTCAGAAAAACAGGGAACAGAAAAACACAAATAAAAATAGAGGAGAAAGACAGAGATGAGGGGAAACAAATGAGGAAGAGGAAGGAGAGAGACAATATGCTGTAACATTGAGTGGAGAGAGTTTGTTGCCATTGAGTGATGAAAAGTCCATATGTTACCGAGCCATCATAAATTATGTCCCACAACGTATGGGAGAGGGGGCACAGGGTTTGGTGTGTATGCGTGTGTGTGTCATCCAGAAATAGGACACCCACTCAGCTAGTCAGACAGCTAGCCAAGGAAACAAATAGCTCTCCTCTCTACCAGGACAGACCTGCTGCACCTATACCTGCCACGCCTAATGCTGCCTACGCACTCACACACACTCACACTGTGGAAACACACACAGTGACACACGCATGTCTGTATGCACTGGCTTCAACTCACATGCTCTCACTCCAGGAAACACATACGTCAGGGTGATAATTTTAGTTTTCATACAACAACAGAACAGTGGATGGAGCATGAAAGAGAGAGAGAGGGTTAATTCTGGATATAAGAACACACAAACGTGTAGTTATTATTTTTTAAAGCCAAACATAAAAAGAAAAGGACAGAGAAGAAGGAAGGCGTGAGTAAAGAGAGAGACAGAAAGAACCAGAGAGAGAAAAGTGAGGCCTGTGTCCTAAAGTGGACAAAAAGGAAAAGAAGCAGTGCTTTGACTTTTTTTTGAATCCTTGTGGGTGTAAATAACATTTAGCAACTATCAGTTTGCCCATCAGCAAGGCACTGACCATGCTCAGAGGCTGACAGAAGAAGACTGCTTGTACATTTACTAGTTATGAATGTATATAACGCAACCAAATTACAGTCAGCTTTTTAATTTCTAAAACGTCATTGTATATGATAATGGATAGAGGATTAGAGAAACCGGATTTTCCCAGTTAGATTTCTAGAGACAGCTGGATTCTCGGCCATGTGTGCATGTAACAGGGACTTCAGACAGAGAAGGTATCGCTGTGACAGCGGGATGAAAGGGAAGATCTTTACATCATTACCAATAAATCTTTGTATTCAAAATAATTGAATTCAAAGTATAACTTAACATGAAACTACCTCAATGTAGCATAGCATACATACAAATATAAGTTTCCACAGCAGAACATTTGACAATTTGCAAACTTCAGACACATTTCTGCTGTGAAGAAAATCTGTACTCTCCCTCTCTACAGACCCTGTCCTCCTACTGTACCAAAACACACCTTAACAGGAAACAGTATCTAGACTTAAAATGAGTATATAATCATCCAAAATAAGGTCTGGGGTAGGGGAGGAATCTGGTCTGATGCATTCATATTTTAGATTTACAGTAACCAAGTTACTAAAGTGCATGTACTGTAAACATGCCTGTTTTCCTGCGTACCTGCATGACTTTCTCAGATCGAGAGGATAAAATGGAAAAATGTATATAGAAAGCAAACAATCTTACTACAGTAGCCTATAGATCACCTACAGCCTGCAAAGTAGACTTTTTGAAGATGCATGGCTTCTCCGGTGTGCTGTAATCTACTCTGATCCAGCAGGACACAGCCAGAGGTGGCGTGTGATCTTGCCTCAGTGTATGATCCCAGACCACAGAATGCAGTGCTGCTACCTGAGTGTCTGTGTCCCTGTTCTGTTTGTGTGTTTACTAATAAATCATCCCATTACACATCATAAGTAGGCCATCATAATTAATTGGCCAGTCGAGAGAAGCTCTGACAACAAGCCCCCAGCGGTGAGCACGCACACACACACACACACACACACACATACTGTACCGTACGTAGAAGCTTACACACAAGCCAGCAATCACTTGTATTATGCAAAAGTATGCATACATAACAGCAAGAAAGTGTGCATAGTTATGCATATGGGCGAGCAGGCAATCACAAATGTGTACTCGAACGTCAATGCTAACAGAGAGTTACTGCTATGCTATATTTGTAGGTAAAAACTTGAAGCACAATTTGCATTGATTCACATTTACAAGCTTACATTAATCACCTTGGATTATCCTTCATTTGAGACAAGAAACATTTTTTTTTCTTCACATAAATACACAACATATGGGACATTATTTTAGCGTGATTATGTAAAGGAAAAAAGATGCAAAGTCAAGAGACTGAGAGTTTTTTTTTTTTTTTTTTTTTTACAGTTTTCTTACCTCCTTCCTATCTCCTCTCTGCCTCTCCACAGTCTGCCATCCACCTTTGTCACCTATTGTTGTTACCACACCAAAGCAAGTTGCATGAAGAGCAATAATGCTTCACATCCTTGCAGTCTATGAGAAGGTCAGGAGGTATTCAGATACATGGAAACACTGGAGGAGATTGAACAATGTCCTTACACACATAATAGAGCTCACAGCAGGGGAGCCGGGATGGCCTCGTCAATGTGTGTGTGTGTGTGTGTCTGTGGGTATGTGACTACCGTGTGTGCATCACTGGTTGAGAGTGTCTATGCATGTGCATATATGCACACAGCTGCTTTGTTTCTTAATGTCCGCGTGCATGCTGATATGTACTAGCATGTGACCAGGACAGCGTCCTATATAGCATTAGTGAAAGAGATAGGGAGTGGAAGCGCGTGAGAGTGTCAGTGCTAAAAGGAAAAGTGGGAAAGGTGACCCTGGATGAAAGAATGAATGACCTCTGATACCCATCTTTAGATCAGAGGAGAAAAAGACACCTGATTGGGCTTTGAATAATTTAAAGGGACATTCCACACAGGCTTGTAACCCCACCTTCTAACACCAAGCTAAAATAAACAAATTTTACTCTTGACTTCAGATGAATGGCTGATTCAAACCATTTGTTGCTTGTGGATTTTCCAACTTTTATTATTTTTTAAGTTATTTATTATTTAATTTGGTTTTTCATACATGAAGGAGTTTTTTTTTTATCTGAACTATAACATATTCAACAGGGTAATCTGTTTTTTTAATCACATCCTTTTTTGGCAGACCTGAAGGTCAAAGGCAGAGGGATGTGTGACAGTGTGAAAAACATAATCTTATGTGCTTGTGTGTTAGAAAAGTAAAGTCTAACTACTGTCACCTTCTCTGGATCATCATAAAAATATAACACCAACACCAAAACTGTAAGAACCACCGAAGCATCTTGGGTATGCAATATAGGAGCCTGAGATTATGTGTGAAGCAATAAAATACAGTGTACGTTCTAGCTGCACTGCCAATTAAAAAATAATTTAACATCTCAGCAGAAACTTTTGAACCAGAAGAAAAGTACCTGTAAAGACATGCAACCAAATCCAACACCAAATTGTGCATGTTTTTTTCTTCTGTGAGCTAACAGAATCAATTCCTGCACAGCAAATACTGACATTACTGATGACTAAATGGCATCCCATTGATGTGCTTCATTTAACATGTCGGCCAGAAGAGTAGCTAAAGACATGCAAAACAAAATGCTAAGTCAACAAAATCAGTAGACCATTCATCAAATTGAACTTACTCACTTACTCGTATAGAAAATGTTGCTCAAGGAGGCAGTATGTGCTTCAAAAACAAGGTAATTAATAACTGCACAGACTTAAAATGTTACAATGCCGCTCAAAAAAAGGAAGTGAACAGAATTTTAGCAACACAATAAAAGAAAAGATATAGATCCATTTGGAAATATTGTTGTGCAGGATAATTAGGTTAATTTCGGGTGTAAACACTACATGTTCAAATACTTAATGAAGAACCAGTGAGAGCCTTACATCAAATTGTTCTGTATGTGAGGTATTTGTGATGGAAAGATGTTTTGTCCCTTAACAGAAATGCAGTGTTGAAACTCACAGTGATTCCTCAGAAGCTCCACACACCTAAACAGATTTATTACCCTAATTTGTTGAACTCTGCACTCATGTATTGTATGTGAGAGGGATAGAGAGAGAGAGAGGGAGGCCAAGGTCAGGTTTAACAGGGTCAAGTTCAGTCCGTCTCTCTGCTGCATTGCATTATGCAGTCAGGTGACTGAATTAGCATGACAACCCGATTTAGTCAACCTCTTTTTCCCAATTCATCACTATAATACATACACACACACACATGCACGCACACACACACACAAGCACACATATGTCATTACAATCAGATCCACAATCGTAATTGTAGATAGATAGATAGACAGATAGACAGATAGATAGATAGATAGATAGATAGATAGATAGATAGATAGATAGATAGATGTTCTGTTGGTTGGCAGCTGCCGAAGTTCATAGTCCAGAGAGACAAAAGAGAGAGACAGAAAGACAGCGAGGGGGTATGAGATATCCTTCTCATTGATCAGAAATTCAATTTAAAGTCTATGAACAGAAATAAATGAGCTATCCTACCAGAAGCCTGTATGTCTTGATGTACTGTACATACATAAGCAGTACATACTTGCACACACATGTATACACACATACATGTACGCACAAACACACAGAAGTCCATACACGATCATAAACATACATATGTCTGAACAAAGAGACCAGCTGGGTGCTACTCAGAAGAGACAACAAAACATCAAATAAAAAGCATCAGTCAGAGTATTCAAATGCCACACACACACACACACACACACACACACAATCCTTTCAATAGGTCGACTCTGCTAGATGTTGCGATATCAGTATCTGTTCTGTAACAGTAAGTGCAATAATCTTGACTTTTTTTTAAATTCAGTGATTTTTACAAAAGCGTTATTTACATAAAAGAAAAATCCCACAAAGCAATTGGCAATGTAAGTCCATTTTTTGGGCCCACTTTCTTGTTTGGTGTATATTCTTATCTTGAAAATGGAATATATGAAATTCCTTTTTTATTTTTATTTTTATTTTAAGTGTTTACACTTTTTTGCTGTTTTTTCAAAAAATTTGTCAATACAACTCAACAAACCTGGGGGTGAGTAATCTGCTTAGATGGTGTGTGCACAGGTGCAGCGGCCCCTCTGGCTCCTGCTAATGGTGCTAGTTTTTGTATTAATGTTTATTGTAATGTCAGGTAAGATACCTGTCTGACTTACGACTGTAAGACCCTTCTAGACATGGGTTCATGGAACAGCAACAAAACCACCAACAAAATCAACAACCCACTACTATTGACAGCGCTGGCGGAGGAGCTACGTAGCCTTGAGTTACTACACAGACAAGGTCTCACCACCACGGTGCCGCCTGACACAGCTGCCCAGGAGAGGGGGCATTGCAAGTGTTGCGAGAGAAGGCGGAAGTCTGCTCTAGGCTAAAAGCTAGCCGACCAGCGCTCCTGTCGGTCCTATTAGCTAACATTCACTCTCTGGACAACAAACTGGACTACCCAAGACTCTAACTAACCACCCAGTCTGAAATGAGGGATTGCTGCGTGCTTATTTTTATGGAAATGTGGCTGCATGACAACATCCCTGACACAGCCATCCAGCTACAGGGACTTACACTGAAATTTGGTGGAAATTCACCACCATTACTGTGGTGGCAGTGTACATTCCCCCCAGCGCTAATGCTAACAAGGCACTGCACGAGCTGCGTAGCGCCATCAGTGAGCAACAAACAGCCCACCTTGATGTTTTTTTCATTCTAGACAGGGGACTTCAACCCTGCTAACCTAAAGACTGTAGTACCCAAGTTCTACCAACATGTGAACTTTGCCACAAATGTTAAATGTCAGATTGTTGGTTTTGGAAAGTTAAAAAAACTGTTGGACACAAATTCTGATGTGAGAAAGGTGTGAGGGGAGGGGGTTTCCGAAGCTGTTCAACAAGCGCTTATGCTTTAATTTACCAGCTCCTTAAGACTGTTCAACTGATGGACGAATGTGGTGGCACAATAGGACAGTAAACACAAATAATAAAAGATGTAGAATTTTGCAACAGGAAGAGACATCAGGGCAAAAGAAAATGAGTCAGTACTGGATGTGACAATGTAGTAGTGACATAACAAACAAAGCAAGATGCATGACTGGCTGGTTTCAAGTCATCTCGTCAGACTATTCATCATATACTGTTTAGCCTTTACACTCAGCTTAAAAATTGACTGGTAACATGTGTAAAGAGCTGGAGCATGACTGAGCTTAAAGACCATGGATTACAAAAGTTAATGTCTACATTGAGCTGAATGGGAGCCACAATGTTGTGCACGTCTCCTGGATATGAGATACTGAGTGAGACAAATCCTTTCTTTTCATCCAACTGCCAGGCAAACTTCATGCAAACTTTTAAAATGTTACAATTAATGTTACAATTAAACACAAACACAATCTCCATCAGTTAGTGTGATGAAATTGTGTCCTTAAAGGCGTCCAAAATATATATGATTTGCAAAAATATCTACATAGCCAGAGATCAGCAAACACAGAGCATAACAGAGATGCATAGAAGGCATCTACAACTACAGAAACATAAACATGGGAATAGACAGTGATCAT
This sequence comes from Thunnus maccoyii, assembly GCF_910596095.1. NCBI lineage: Eukaryota > Metazoa > Chordata > Actinopteri > Scombriformes > Scombridae > Thunnus > Thunnus maccoyii. The sequence continues at coordinate 15,974,267 of NC_056533.1, read as the reverse complement.
CCAGCAAGGCAGAGAGAGAGATAGAGAGAAAAAAGGCTAAGTCTAAATTAAGATGTTGGATGCTGGCTTTCCAATAGGACCTTGACACAGCGGTTGACCTACTCATGACAGGATCCCAGTGCCGCGGATTTGGAATTCTATTAGTATTACCAGCTATAGGGGAGGAGGAAAAATGTCATGCAGTCATCAGGAAGAGGCCAATCCATAGCTTCTATCCATCAGCCAATTACTGGTGCTAAAGTGGAATTAGATAGGTATTGACAATGAGAGGAGGTGGAGGGAGATTAGGGAGAGAGATGGAAAGACTAGAGGATGGAGGAGGGAGAAGAGGAGAAGAGAAAAGGAGGTGGGAGAAGAGGGAGAGTTTCCTCCCAAGAAAAACGACAGAATTGGTCGTTTCAGCAAATGCCCCAAAGTGACATACCTTTACGTTCAAGTGACAAAGCCTTCTTGTGGCTGTAGTAATTATGACGGGGGAAATGGAGGAAATCAGGTGACGTTGTTATACAGCCACAAAAGTCCATCCAGAGAGGAGATCGGGGTGGATGGATGGGACAAGAAAACATTGGACTTAAACATGAAAGACCGCTCTTTGTTTCTCGTTTCCAATAAGTTTCTCGTTTCAACGATGGTCCCCTAACCTCATGCTTATTATTAAACCTATGATGACAACTTACGAGTAGATGAGTACTTTATTTAGCTGAGTTTAGTTTTTGTGGCTAAACCTAACCGAACCTTAATTATAGTGTTGTCACATCATGATATGTATTCATTTTTCAACAATGACTTGTAACCGTTTTTGAAAGTACAGACAAATGATTTCGTCCTGCCGATAGCTGCCAATAGGTGCAACAGATCAGAGAACGCTTCTATGTTGCATCTGGATTGCATGGACCATTCGATTTGGAGGACTTGTTGAGAAGAGGAGAGAAGAAGAAAGACATGGGAAATGAGAGAAGTTGAGTAATGGCAGAAAAAGGAGAGAAAATGGAGTAGTAGAAGAGAAGAGAACTGAAAGAAAGAAACAGGAGGGAGGGACAACCTCTCACTCTAAATTGAATTGATGTAGGGTGGCAAGAGGAAAGAAAAGTTGGAGAAAAGCTGAATTGGTGTTTACCATGTGAAATGATGGTTACAGACCTTATAATTATTATTTTTGCAATGTGAAAGATATTTAAGTAAAATCATTTTTGAGGAATTTTTTCATGGATTCACTCATACAGTGACACATAACATCATGGATTCAACTTATTCATGAAATTCATGAAAAGTTTGCTTCATTATTCCTTTACATACTACAAAAAATGAAAATAAAGAAAGAATATAGCTCAAATACCAATGATTGTTTGTTTTCACCTTGAGCTTCATCAATTGTTGGGTGGAATCTTTTTTTGCAACAACATAATTCCAGCACAGACAACAGGGAGTCGATAACCATCACACCTGAAACAGCAGCAAAAACTGCCTCCTGAGTTAAACTGAGGAAGGTTGTGACGGCAGAGAAAAAAAAGAGGAAGACAGTGAAGAAAATATAAAAAAGAGAGGGAGGATGAGAGAGGCATAGAAAAGAGTAAAAGAAGAAAAAAGAGGTAGGAGAAAGAAAGAGAGAGAATATAAACTCAGAGCTATGTAATGAATTTATGCCTGGCTGGCAGATCTTTATAAGTTATTGGAAAAATAGCCGGGGCGGCGTATTGACACAGCTGGGCCTGAGATCAATACATTGAGAATGGGCAATACATTTTAATTTAAAACTGTTCAAACTTTAGCAGCAAATCCATGCGGCTCAGCGCAGCCTCTTGCCCCATCTGAGCACACACATACTTACACATACTCTCACACACATGTGTATGCACACACACATTCACACACTCACAAAGGGTTTGGTTGAGAAAGATAGCAACCCAATCTGCTTGATCACAGTACAAACACACACACGCACACACATTTTTAACAAGATGGTGATGGGAACATCCCATTGGATTATAATCATTTTCTTCAACTCCTCTTCTGATCTTCAACTCAAACTTTAACACTCATGGCAACATATCTAAATTTGAGTGTAATTTTAACTAACTCTAAATTGAAATATCCCATGTTGCACACAAATCTGGAGATGCTATTCAGGACTAAAATGTGAGCCTCCCTATCTTTAGAAATTTTAAACAAGTTCACAGACTTGGATGTATGATTGTGATCCATAATAAAGGATGGTGCAATGACAAACAAGTATAGTATAAATAGTAGGCGCATTGGTGAAGAAAATACTGATAGGGTTATATCTCAATTTGAATATCTTGACACAGTTACTTGGAGCAGAAATACATTGTTTTCATAGCTTTTGTTTGTAGAAAAGTAAGACAATCCCATTGAAAATGTCACAGAAAAAAATAAAGATGACATTTAGACCAGAAGAAAGATCAATCACTACATTAGAGAGTGATAAACTCTTATCATGTGGTCTGCAAAAGTTCTGAGTAAAAATAAAAGTCAAACCAGGTCTGCAGTCATCATGCTCACTACTTGTTGACTGCACTGGCCTTCTCCAAGGAAGGTTCATCCAAAAATGTCAGATTAGTTGTCAACTTGTTGTGTGTCGTGTTCTCGTGTCTGTTTGTGTCAGTGTGAACACGTAAGCATGTTTTCTGGTTTGGGTGCATGTGTCTGTGTTTGACCGTGTCCCTGTGTTTACCAAGTGCAAATATTTGCATGTATTATGAGTTATTTTTAGATAGACCAATAGCATCTGTAATTAAAGGACCAGTTTTACCGTGGGATGAGTAGGAGGGCACTTTCAACATCTGTTTTCATTCTGCTCAATTAGCATAATTAATTAACGTTAATCAATCCAAACAAATTATTTTTTAACACCTAGAATAAATCACAGCACATCTCTTCATTCCTCTGCACTGACTGATCCAGTGCTCCGCAAAGTGTTCATTGATCACCCAGCAAATGAGACAATGCTGGGCGATGAGGCTTATTGTATTGTATTCCTATTGTATTCTGCTGTCTGAATTCTTACATCGTCCATCATTACCCTGCCACACACAGACAGACTGTGATTAGAACTTGGTAAAATAAATAAAGATGAAATGTAGAAATAGCTGGACAGTGAGCAAGGAGACAAAACTTTAGTTATTTAGCATTTTTCATTCCAGGGAAATACAATGTGCTTCAGAGAAAAGCAAAGAACATTAAAACCATAATGAACATAGACAAGTAGACAAAGTGTGCTAACCAATTATCAATTAAATCAGCTAATCAATTAAAACTAAAATTTGAAATGATAGTAACATTGTAATGCATCAAATGAGATCTGGAGTATTTCAGCACATAGGTTTTGCTTTAGATACTAAAAGAAGCTTCAGTATAACTTAAGATTTTTGGAGCAACCAGATGACCAACACTAGAAGACTTTCATTATTATTATTACCAATATTAGTATCAACCTGTGCTCACCTGATTAGTGGGGGTATTTTAATTGAAATCATCTACATCTAAAGTAAAAAAAAAATCATACTGCTATAATAACTTCAACAAATATACCATTAAATAACATTAGATTCATCATACTGACAACAGTTTATAATCAGATGGAAATCATTAATGGATATTTTCTTTCTGAGTGGTAGAGCATGTTTTTGGAAAATTACAAAGTCACTAGACTCTTTTGGGGGTATTAATTTACATATTTCTGTTTAGTCAGCCATCAAAAACTAAACAAAATGTAGAACATATATAGTTACGATAAGCTTATCACAAACATGGACCATGCCAAGGGTTCTTGAAGTCACCTGAAAAGATCTGACATACTTCAATTGAGTGCTAAAGATGGTTAATCGGGTTGAGTTACAGGGGACATATTATGCATATTTCCAGGTCAGTATTTTTAATCTGGGGCTCTACTGGAATATTTTTGCATGATTGACAGTTCAAAAAACTCCTGATTTAACTCAAACTGACCATTTATGCAGCCCCTCAGTTTGGCCTCTGTCTAAAACAGGCCATTTTAACTGCTGTCTCTTTAAGGCCCCTCTCCCGAGGAGCCCACTCTGATCTGATTGGCCAGCTCTCAGAAGCTGCCCCACGAGAGACTTCCGCTGGTTCTGAGGGCTACCTCAACAAACCATTAAACAAACAATAGTAGTAGGAATTCACTACTTTTTCTCATTCTTTACTCAAAATCCTCAAATACATCAGTCAACACATCAGCATCTTTGAGCCGAAATCCGATGTGACTCATGGAGAAACCTTAGCAACAACCTAAGCAACAAAGGCTGTGGAACGGATGGCTGTTTATGGGCATGTGTGGCAAGCTGATGTTAACTTGTCGGCATGGTAGAAAAAAGCGATGCAAACAAAGTGTTCAGAGCAGGTTGAAGCCCTGACTTTTGACTTGCAGGGAACGTTTCTACATACGTTAACCCTTAAGTTTTGGAACTTTGACCATGTTTAACATAAATATCCGCCATCATAACAGTAGATAAATACTAGAAAATCTCAAAAAGCATGATATGTCCCCTTTAAGTACAACTCATTTTCCAGCAAGATATCACAACTTAGAATGTGCTCACTGCTTACTAAAGAGTGGAGAAAGGGTTAAAATTGTGGGATCTTAGTTCCCTTGTATTTAAACCATTATCTGATTGAAAAGAAATTGCGAAACCTATTTATATTTTTTTTATGTCATTTCTGGGCAATATTTAGGAGCACTGATACAGTGAATATGAAGCAGGAAAAAGAGGCTCAACGGTGCACTCACACACACAAGCAGCAACCACACTCATACCTGTAAACACAGCTGTGTACTGTATGTACCCTGAAGGTTTTATGGAAAGACAAAGGCAGTTGCGAAGGGACTACAGATGCCTACACACACACACATACATCCACCTAATATTGTTATATCGCTGTCAGGTTTTCAGTGGTGTGGGTTAATCAGAGAGGCAAGGGGAAGGGTGCTATCTACTCACCACACTGCCACATTTATCGATTCCATTTACACACACACACACACACACACACACACACACACACACACACACACACACACACACACACACACACACACACACACACAAATTGACACCCATTTTCACCACAAGAACAGGCACCCATAACACCCCTTTAACTATTCTATTGGCCCCAAATAGATTTTCCCATTTTACGCTGTAGAGGCAGGGGAAATACTGGAGCAGAACTGAAAGTGATATAAATGTATCAAAAAACAGATGAACAAACATTGGGGGGAAGATTTATTACTGGGGATTTTAATAAAAATTGGAGGCGGATGAATTGATTTTGGTTTAAGGGAGGGTGTTATAAGGAACAATTTATCGGGATGGCCCAGGTAAGATGCATTATTTTCCGATTGTTATCTGGCTGCACTGTTTAAGGGGCTGATTTGTGTTGTGTATTGCATTTTATGGGTAAGAAGGAAAGGGGAACTTTCGATGATTTAGATGGGATGTATTCATCAAAAGCAGCTGGTGTGAACCATAGATCGCCAAGCAAAGGAGGTACAGGTGACAGCTCATTCTGCTAAAGAATGTTTTGGAGCTGCACATCACCGCTTCTCAATTCCCCTTTCTTCTTCGCATTCTTTCTCCACCTCCCTCTTTCTTTCTCTCTTCATCATCTATGCATTTTTCCTCTTCCCTTCCTTTCTTGCTGTCTTTCTATATCCATGCCTCTTCTCCACAGTTCGGTGCACACTTGGTTTTAATTTTATGAGGCTGAGAGTAGCTTTTAACCATCCATGTGGCAAATAAACGGGGGATTAGGAGTATTTAGTGTTTTTCCTCCTCACTAAAAGCCTCCCCAATTCCTTGGTGCTCAGTGACCTTTGTTGCTGCCTCTGACATGTGAAGAGACAAGCCCATCATCATCATCATCATCATCAAGTTTACACATTCACTCTGCTATCAGTTGGTATGGTAACGCCTGTAAATGATGCAGTGTTTGCCTTTGTGCCAACTACTTGGTTTCTGCTCTGTCTATAGCTCATGGTTTAGCTGTCTTTGTTTTGGTCTCTTGGGGTGTTTCAGTTATTGTTTTTGTCTCCATTACTGCCACTGTCTATTTAAAGCGACAGCTTCAACTTTCTTTGTGTCTGTATTGTCATTTCATTTGATTTACTTTGCATCCCTTTTTCAGTTCTGGTTACATTCCTACTGTCTTTGCCTTTCTTTACAATGTATGTTTGAGTCACATTTTTCAGTCACATTTAATCCTTTACAATTGCATTCATTTACTTTACTTTACCTTGACTACTATGGTATTAAAGTCACACTTTTCTTGTGTTTATTTCATACAAATTTACTTATAATAAATACATTAAGATCAAATGTTTTGACAAGCATGGTAAGACAATGAAGACAATGTTATTAAGATAATGAATCTGTTTATTGGACACCTCTAAATCCTCTAATCCACAACAAAAGACACAAGCCGTGGCATACAGGCACGCACACATGCACACACACACACACACACACACAAACACACACACACACACACGTAATGAAAGGCTATTTGGCCAGGCCAGTCACCTGTGGCCAGAGCTGATTTCTGTTGATCTGAAAGTTAGATTGGTTCTGTGATGAATGAGGCTTGTGTATGTGAGTGAGCAGGGTGAGTGTGTGGACTATATGAACTCTATTACAGTAATCAGATTACATTGTGTTCACTTTTACATTTTTCGAGTTAATAATATATAGAGATTGCAATTGACTGTAAAAGTTGTGGGTACTGGTTGCTTTTGGTGTTATATAACTTATGAAATTAAATGTAAAATTAAGTAATGTTGATGGAAAACGGGTTTCTTATTATTTCAGTACCTATTTTACCAGCAAAACACAACAGAAATAACTATAATATGTAATGATTTTGTTATTTTATTTAGAGAAATCCAGTAGACTGCCTTTGCATTTATACAACATGCCTTATGAGAACATTTTAAAGCAGTAGTCCAATCATGGTAATCAGTTAGCTGTGAATGGGAGTGGGAAAACAAATCTATCTGTGGGGTAATGGCCAAAAGGCCAAATGCAGTCAAAGTTCTTTGGACACACACAGTGAACCACAAATTCAAGTGTGTTGATGCGTGTTATAGAGTGGTCACTGGCAACCAGTAAGTACTTCACATTCAAAAACAGCCCGAGTCAAGCACTCTCTGACTGCCAAAGACCACTAAAGTTCACCATATACTGTCTCATATTGTAAATGCTGAAAACAATCCAAAATCAAACTGCCAAGCAAGGATACTTAATTAACATGACATCATTCATATGACACAACCAAAATTCAAGGATTACAACATTTTCAACATTTTTATTTGCTCCTTCACAGCAGGTGATTCACTTCATTAGGTTTATCCCTCTTCATGCATCTTTCTGCACTCATCTCAGTTCTCAGCATCCATCACAGATCACAGCAGAAAGTCATCTTCAATACAGAGCCCCTCATTTAATTTGTGTTCACTACTTTGCACAGAGGAACTCCATCAATGTTGGTTTATGCCTTAGATGTAAGACTGAAAACCTTTCAAGTACCAGCTCACAGCTGGGTTATAAGTGTTAATGGTGTTTATGTCCAGTATGATAAGTTAGCTGCTTTGAGCTTTTTGTGTGGGACTTTGTCAGGTTATGGCCATGTGAAGCATTACGGCCACACATACAACTGACACTGGCTGCACCTGAGCATGCACATTAACACTTAAGAGCAAACATATTATGTTCAGTCCCACATGTGCACATACAACCACCACACCCACACCTACACCCACACACCACAAACAGATAAATGGGATCAGGGGCCTCTGCAGCCCGTGAATCATACATAGAGGCCCATAGGAGCCAAAGGTCAAGGTCTTTATGAGGAGCTGAAAGCCCCCTGCTCTGAAACAGAGAGATGTAATGTACTTTTTGCCCCCTCCTTTTCTCTTTTGTTTCTCTCCCTCTCTCTCTCTCTCTCTCTGGTCATACAAGTAATTCAGGTAGAAAAAAGCTCAATGCATCCATAGGGTGGATAGTTGCTATAGCATTGGTTTTGGTATCAGTTTCGGTTGGGATAGGCTGCCATGGCAAAACAGTCTACAGCTACTTTCAGTTGTCAGTACACCTTAAAAAAATTGGGGTGCGCAACTCCCTTTGTGGTCCTGTAACTGCCAAAAGACAATGAACCTTATCATAGTGGTAGCCAGTATGGTGGGGTGCAGAATATGGACTGGCATATTATCTGATTGAAACCTAATTCCTGGGCACCCATGGAGATGCCTGCATGGTCTTCTATGTGGGACACAGAAGCAGCCACCAAAGTCTATATAAAAAATAACTTTACCACAAGGTGTTTCCTACAGTCTGTGTGGTTAATGTCATCATTGTGGCTTACAACTGGGAGCAGGATCTGCAGATGGTGGCTGCGGTCCTGGAGTCCCCATGGCAGGACTCACGGCCAACCTCTAAAAAGTGTGTAATTGGGCAGGGGGGAGATTCAATGTCTGGGGAACATCCTGGCCCAAAGGCAGGTGCGCCCCCAGCTAGATAAGTCCATTGCCATTACCGCCCGCCTGAGGTCCAGACTTACAAATGACGTGAGGTGGTTCACATGGCTGGCTGGCTATTGGCTGTTGGTACTTCATTATCAAATTTTTGGTGATAACCAGTCCCCAGACTATGGTTAAAGTGTCCCACTGGTGAACCACTGCTGCACACTCCTAACTTCTCTTTCATGTTTTGTCTCTGGACATGTGACAGACTCTGGGATGGGAGCTTTTTCGTCCTGCTCACTTCTAGGGAACAATAACAGTACTTTCACCATTCCCTGGGATGATCCTAGTGAAGCAAGTTATCATGAAAGTGGTTTTGATATGAATCTGGGACAGGAGGCAGAAGGGGCTGCCATGGAGCTGCAGTCGTAAAGTCAATTGGTGCACTGAAGCTGGAGATCTCCTTTCCTTCTTTACACAAAAATGCTCTGTAAACTGGTTCCTTGCTCAAGTTGGCTTCAAAAGGGATGATGTTTGTTAACACAGGAAGTTCAACCCAGTGTTGAAGTTCACAAAGCTACACTGATGTCCCATCCATGCCATGGTCTATCAGGCATTACATGTATAATGATAGAAAACATAGAAGTCAATCTGCCCTGCTTTTATATTGCATCTAAAGTGTATTATACTGTCTACTGTAGCCATACATAAATCCTCTACACCATACAGTATAACATGCACTGATGCTATGCGATTGTTTAAAAAAAAAAAAATCCTCCGGAGGGGCTGAGCACAAGCTAAGCGAGCATGCAAAAAGGAACTTTGACAATTGCAACATATGTTGGTGCAGATGTTCGCACTAGAAGAGATTCAATTAATCATTAAGTCACTCCACATGTCACTGCCTCAACTAAACAAGGTTCAGTGTATCTGAGCCAGAACCACTATACGTTCCTGTGTGTGTGCATGTATGTGAGTGTGTGTGCATGTGTGTGTCCCTGTTTGTGTGTCAGGGCTGATTGCTCTTGACTTCATTAATCTCTGCAGTGTGGTTATGATTAGCTCTCTGAGGCATGCCAGAGGACATCTGACACACACACACACACACGCTCACACACTCACTCTCAGGTCTGGCCACCTCTCCAGCCTGTCTCTCTCACGGTCCAACCAATTAGCTGGAAGCAAAGAGAAATAGACTAGCTCCAGTGGTGGCAGGACATATACACTCACATAGGCACTCTAAAGGTTTGTTCTACTTCACACAGAAGCAACAGAGTGTCTTCTGGACGTCATTGTTGAAGACAAAACAAGTAGGTGCTTTGGAGATGTGCGCAATGTTATGCTCCAGGAATGTAAGATAGTCATTTGTGCTTTAAGTGAAAGGTGAGTGAAGCATGTCTATTTATGAAGATTAAGAATTAGCTGCAGGAGAAGAGAAAGAAAGAAACTCAAACAGACAGAGAAAGAGGTTAATGTCAAAGAAACAGAGTGAATGAGAGACAGAGAGAGACAGTCTTGCGCAAAAAGCTCAAAAGCTCAGGCAGACAAAGATAAAGCTAGTAAGCGATGCAAACCAGACAGACCAGAGCAAGCAAAAGACAGACACGAATCAGAAAAAGAGAGAAAGAGATGAGCGTAATAACAAATGGGTACGGCCAGATGAAAAGAGCAAGTGAAGTGTAAGTGGTGAAGTGCTACAGAGAGGGAGAGGAGGGAGAATCCTCAGATGCGTGCCTACACCCTGCCATGATCAGAGTACAGACTGGATGATTTATTTTCTGTCTCCAAAATTGAGTTCCTGGAAAAAAAATCTACATTCCATTAAACTACTAAGGGTTTTATTTTGAAAGGAGAATATGATTGTGGGTGTGGATGTAAAGGAATGACCAACAGATGTGGCAATCATGCAGCTAAAAATGTCTCCCCTAATCTTTATTCTCCTCTTCTCCTGTTTGATTGCTGTTCTGTTCTTCTTGTCCCTTGTTTCTTTAAAAAGTGTGGTGAATATACCAAAATAATAATAAAATGAAATAAAAACATATAAATTGCTTCCAATTAAGAGAGACAAACTCTTGCAACCACATTCACTAAGCCTTTGTTTCTGTGCCTTGTTTCTGGTGCATCGTGCACCTGTAGACCTACATGTTATTTAACAAACTTGCACAACGGCTGAGAAGCGCTGTTTGTCTTGAGTCAACCATGTATGTCAGGACTGAGGTGCACTTTTCGCAATGTTGCATATACACTTGAGGGAGGATTATACAAAAAACAGGAGGAGACCTCTAAAGTTTGACTGTGGGAAGAGATGGCAAAGGATCACACAATTTGTGAGGGTAGATGTGGGAAGAAAATTCTGCACCATTGAAGAGCAGATGCCAAAAGCAAAGTTGTAATCAGGGAGAGAATATTGGACAATTTCTAAAAAACAGCGGATGGGGAGTTTTTAAATTAGACTTGAATTTGAGCTACACTCTGCTAATTGCAATCTTTTCTTTAAAACAAGTCTTGTTCATTTCCTTAAAAAATATTTGAATAACTCTTACTGGATTAGTTTGACCTTTTTAGAAATGATATCACTGAAATTGTATCAATGGGTCAATAGATGTCTGGAAAATTTCCACACTGAGTTTAGTTGCAACCAAATTGCAGTATAAGTTTTGGATTGTTATGATTTAATTTGATAAATTTGGCATCACTACATTTATTTTTTTCAAATTCAATTCCATGTTTTTAATTCTGGCCTTTACAGAAAACATACTGTCATATGAATCTGTGTGTGTGCATGTGTTTGTCTGTCAACACAGACAACGAAATGACAAATTGTTGAAAAGAAGAATGAGAGGAGTAATGATGGAACAATAATGCCACATGTGTACTGTAGCCTGTGTGTGTGTGTGTGTGTGTGTGTGTGTGTGTGTGTGTGTGTGTGAGACACAGAGACAGAGAGAGAGAGAGAGAGAGTGTGTGTGTGTGTGTGTGGTGATGAATCTCTCATTGTGACAGTGGGGCCGGCAGCAGCGAATGTCCTTCTGGGTGACACACACACACACACACACACACATGCATACACACACTGAGACATGCATACACAGATGGAAACGACCACACTAATGGATCACCCCTGTCTGCATGCAATCCGCCACAAATAATGATGAACCACCCCTGCATTAAACTATTTTACACAATGCTCAATTCATTACTTCTCTCTCTCTCTCTTCCTCTCTCTCTCTGTCTCTCTCTGTGGGAATAGGTGAGCTAATAAAGGTATGATATTTCTCCTCTACCGGCACAATCATAGTTTTTATCCATTAGTAGGATATTAGGATGTGGAATGAGGAAAGGTGGAAGGGAGGGGATGGGATGGAGAGGGAAAAAGAGATGGCTTCAAATTGGTTTAAAAGCATTGCCACTGTAAAAAGTAACAGCAGCCTCAGGCAGAAAATATGAGGGAGTAATTTCCATAGGTTTACTAAGAAGACCACGACCAGCTTCAGGCCTTTACAAGCCTTAGGTGAACTTTTGGTTTGAGGGCCAGCTCCATATCTTAACAAACATTTTAATGTCATACAAATGGCATCAGGTCAGAGTTGTGTGTGTGATGGGAATGCATTACTATGCATTACAAGTGAAGTAAGCAAACATATTTTTAATTTTAATAATAATAAAACTGTGAATATGAAACCTATGTTAAAAAAAATAGTCTGAATTATCCTATAAGGAAGATACAGTAAAACCTGGATGGAAACAGTGTCTGTAGTTTATTAGATACTAAACTCATTTTAGAGAGACAAATATCGTCTCACCAGAAAGCAAACTACAAAAAAGGAGGGCTCAGAAACTTCCCATCATACATCTGAGCTCAACATTTTTTTTTGAACGTTTTTTTTTTTTTTGCTAGGATTTTATCTAATTGTTATAGAAAATGTCATCATGAATCTTTTGTCAGCTACATATGTATTCTTTATTTTATTTAAAACTGTCTTAGACAAAGAAATCTAAAACAAAACATATAGATATAATTTGCCATGTAAATCCTTGGGACAAATATATTAACAAAAGTGCACTATTAAACACAGTAATTTTATTTATTAGAGAAATGTTTCAGGAATAATAGTCACTGTAATATGTTTTGTTTTACACATAACTAAGATGTTGTCTGTTACTATACCTTAAAGGTGTATCAGGCTATTAAAAGATAATGGCAATAGCTGATAGAATGATTTGATAAAAACCTCCCTTTTTGTGTAAAATATATTTGCCAGCTTCACTTTTCTCAGTGTGGGAGAGAAGAGAAGAAAGAGTCATTATGGATTTCAATTAAGTGATCCCTGGGCAGAGAGGGATGCATCAGAGTGGGGGAATTAATGTGCTGCGGACAGATGTTTAATAATAATGGCCGAACTGGCCCTGCCGAGAAACACACATTCCATCCTCTGCACCCTACTGTGGCTGTAGGAACACACATGCACAGACAGACGCACACCGACAGGCCCACATACACAGACACTCACATATAATCACTCATACACTGACACCCACACAATAACGATTCATACACACGCACAGTGCAGAGCAATGTGTGACAGTCTCACACGCATACATTCAAACACAGACACTGGGATCACCATGTAGCGTGTGTGTGTGTTTATGACCAGTGCTGGCCACAGCGCATATGGCCCTCATTTAGGAACAATGGGCATGGAGAATGACTGGTTGGATGAGCTTCCTGACTGTGAGAGGTGACTGGAGGCATGTTAAATGACATGCCCCGTATGGAGAGATAGAGCGTGAGACACAGAGAGGGAGAGAGAGAGGGAATATACGGGTAACACTGGATAATTATTGGCTCACTTCACATTGAACAACAAAAATGTTTTGACTGAAGGCGGACAGAGGATGCAGAGAGCAGAAAACCAGCAGATAAAAGGACAGAAGAAGAAATATGCAAAGAAGAGATGAGAGGGGAGGAACTTGATGAAAAAATGTATTACAAGAGAAGGATGAGACGATGATGGTCTGGTTGGGTCTAGAACTGGGTCATTAGACAGTGTGTAAACAGCGTGTCTTTCCATGAAGTGCACTCACTCTCCTTTTTGTTTCACTCTCTCACCCAGATACACACCTGGTGACACCTAATCAGTGTTGAGGCAGGACAAATGGCTTCTAGCCATCCTTACTGTCTTGTCAAAAACAACACTTCCCTAAAAATCTTTCTCTTTCTCTCTCACTCACATGCGGTGTTCATACTGTCTTGTCACAACAACATTTCTCTGGTAATTACCAGGGTGGCCGCCCTCCTGCCGCCCCTCGATGGATGGGCTGAGCCACCATGGGTTCGCCCCTCTAGCCATAACTCTACCTAGGACATCTGCCTACCGCTCTTCACAACTGTGGTGGCCCTAAGACAGCAAATTGGCCTGAAAGAAAGACAGAGAGACAGAAAAATATACTCAAACAAGCAGGCATGCCGGTACACAGACATGAAAGAGCATGGAGACAGACACACACACACACACACACACACACACTCATTCACTTGCACTATTTGTAGTTTGCCTGTCTCTAAGGAGTAATCTATAATACAGACAGTCTTTTCCTCTGACCGTTGGCCAGACAGATATCTTTCCTTGCACAGATACTGTGCACACACAAACACCCCCCCCCCCCTCGCCGCTGATGTGATCATTTTGACAGGTGAATATGGTTGAAGAGGAATAGAAGAGTGAAGAGGAGGGGAAATACGGAAGGAAGAGAGGGGAGAAATAAACTGATAACTGTATGATGATGGGTGATAACGTCAGGAAAGGAGGGAAATGGATGGAGGGATGGATGCAAGAGGTGAGGCTGGCACTGGCAGATCAATACTCAGATGCACAATCTGCATCCACAGAGCAGGCATTTTTCTGGGATTTTTTTCTCCCTTTCTTATATTATTTACACTGCATTACTGCTTCAGTATAGTAGATAGTGAACAGTGCTAGAAAAGGTGGTGAAAGACATGGAGGAAGAATAAAGAGGATAAACAAGATGGTGTATTTTTTGTTATGTATTAGTGTTGGTGTTTAAAATGTATTATGGAGACTAGTAAATAAGGCTTTTTCTAAGTATTTTAGTTAAAATGTACAATATATGCTGACCCAATTTGTTAAAAACTTTTAAACACATCAGATTAAATTGGTGGTAGATTTGTGCTCTCTTTAAAACATGTGAGAGATGTAGGAGAAAGACAGAGAAGTTTGAAGGGTAAAAGAGAGGTGCTTCAGTGTGATTCTACAGATGAATGGACAGCTACATACCAGAGGGACCCGAATAAAATACTAATCAATGTTTAAATAAATTAAAACAAACAAATAAACTGAGGCTGATTTTGCAAATCATCATTACATGCTGATTGGTAATAGAAGCTATAAACATATGCCTTTGACATCACAGATCATATCAACAGAGACTTCCAGTACATCACCAGAAGGTAGATATTTTTAGAGTGTTGTTTGGTACTATATAGCCTCCTTTTCAGCTGTTTGTCTTGTGGGGAATTCCTACTTCCTACATGTTGTGAACGCATCTCCAGTAACAGCTGTGTTGCCAAGACAACAGTAAACTTATGCCTGACATGGCGGAGTTACTGAAATTAAGAAGTGAAGTTGAAGACTTCCAAAAGGAACATTTCTACAGAAACAGGTATGTATTGTACAGGTGTGAAGGACCATTGTGGCCATTGCTAACCATTAGCTGAATTACTGCCAAACGATAATAGAAATGTCAGCTAATGCTAGCGTTATGCTTTCGCTATTTTACCCATGGATCAATGATTTTAGCTAACTTAACGTTAGCTTTCTGACAGTTAGCATGACATGTTTGTTGTATCTCTTATAACTTAACGCTACGTAACGCTACTAGCAAACAGCCGTTGGTCCTCACTAAACGCTTGTGTTGATGAAGACAATATACAGGTATATTTCTGTGAAGTTTGAGCAGAAACTGTGCTACAGTTGATACCACTGGTCTATAATTTCAGTTTAAAATGTAACATGTAATTAACGTTACTGCAATCCCAGGGGTGCCATAACTAAAGTAATGAAACAAGCAAACAACACATAGCACTCACAGCAAAGCCGGGCTGTGTACTTTGCAAGTACAAATAGACCTATAAATACTATTTCATGCATTACGTTAAAAGGCAACACCAGTGAGATAATGTAGCTACAGACCATTATTAATACAATGTGTGTGTGTGTGCCACAGTCTCGCTGAAGAGAACAGAGAGGGGGACAACCAGGCCGCTACCCAGATTCAGAGCTGGTTCAGAGCCTGCAAGGTGCGGGCTTACCTCAGGTATTACGTATGTGTGTGTGTGTGTGTGTGTGTGTGTGTGTGTGTGTGTTTGTGGGTGTGTGTGTGTGTGTGTGTGTGTGTGTGTTCAATTTGAATCTGTAAACCAGAAAAAGAGACTTTTGGTTCTCCTTCATATGCCACAGGCAAAGAAAGAATACAAGCCTTAATATTTTATGTACCAGTTTGAGGTTTGCTTTTTCCTTCAGGGGTGGAAAAACATTCAGGCAGGACTCTTAAGAGTTAATTTCAAGGGAAACCCTGATACTAGCTCACTCCCATAATTATCCCACTTCTAGAGCTTTGCAAATGGCCTTGAGGAATAAATGTCACTTGTACTCGGTGCTCCTTTCACACAGAGAGAAATGAATGTCTCTATCTCTGTGCCTGTTCGTATGCTATGACCCCAGCGCCATTCTGCAGGGTCAGCAGACAAACTTCCAGACAGTAGGTTAATTCAGATTACTTTAGTTAATTGATCAATGCGTTAAGTGGATAATTAGCAACAATTTTAGCTGCCTAAGTGCAACTCTGGGGTTGTGCTATCCCCACTATAAGCATTGATTTTCTGGGCATATAAATGGCCTTTTGGAAATTGATGGCCTCATTGGAGGCAGAGAATCGCAGTGGACTTGCATTTAGAGTATGTTTGAAGATGAATACAAATATGTGCCACTGACTAAAGGAGGTGAAAGGCTCATCGGACATGATGGAAAAGCCTGGAGGAACAGCAATGTTCTGTGTGTGAGTGTCTTTGTGAGAGTGTGTGTTTGTCAGCTGACCTTTTAACTGAAGTCCTTTACAACCTTTGAACCAACATTTGAAGCACAAAACAAAATCACAATTTTCTTGATTATTTTCCAAAAAATAGGTCACAGTCGATTATAGCAATAGGGATTTTAGTGACTTTCTGTTAAATTAACTTGCATATATTTCATACAGTAATGCATTTCCCTTTTCTTTTAGTGTTTTTACCATGTTAGGTTACCACAGTTAGGTTTTTATCTAATCCTAACCCTAAACCCCAAGAAAATTCTTGCTTTTTAGAGTTTTTGTACTGAATTATATAATTGCAGAACATAAACTAACAAATAGATCCACAATTGCATTTCCATCCATGTGTATATGAATACCTTTTTTCAGTGTTTTCCCTCATTTCAATTACAAAAAAACCAAAAAAAAAAAAAAACAACCTCATCCAATCCTCTCTCCAATATGACTTTATTACAGCCATCTGCACAAGAAGGCAGTCATTATACAGAAGATATGGCGGGGCTTCACAGCAAGGGCGCGTTTCAGACAAATGGTGAAGGTAAGCCAGAAGCTGGAACGGCTATAGATATATTGATTATGTTATGATAGCATGCATTAGAATTCAATTGCTATATGCCTAAGTCCCTGCGTCTGACCTTAAGAAATATAATTCACTCATTACACATTGGGAAATTAGCACTTAGGAAATATGATGCAATATGATAAGGAATTCCATCTATATAGCAACTCCTGGGATGCATATAGAAAGAGTGTGGAGAGGAATAGAGAGAGGGAAAGAGTAGAGGAGTTTGTGTGTGTGTGTGTGTGTGTGTGTGTGTGTGTGTGTGTGTGTGTGTGTGTGTGTGTGTGTGTGTGTATATATGTGTGTGCTTTAGTAAAACAAGGCCCCATTTTCGGCATATTGCCTCCAACTGCTTCTTAATTGAACAGATTGTTGATACCGGATCCAATACCCAGCGCTCTCACGTATAATTTTCCCCTGGATTGAGTTTTGTAAACGTATCACAACAAGCTATTTATCATGCCTGTAAATTGACTGTTTGCTAAAGCATAACTGCCAGCCGCCGTTTGGGAGGCGTTCAAGAAATGGAAAGGGGGTGTGGGGGACGGGGGTGAGGGGTGTTGAAATAAACGATGAAGGATGTGTCACAACACACATATGGGCTAAAAAGAGGCTGTTTGGTCTCATTTGGAAACAGACGAGCACTAATTTGAATCACTCACAATTGCCACAGTGTACTATTTTGAATTAGCCCTGAGAGATTCTATTCCTCCCCTCCTCTTTCTCTCTCTCTCTTCCCTTCTCTTTTCTGGCTTTTTCTCTCTCACTCTTGTGGACCTTATCATGTGTAATGTGACTGGCACAAAGCCTCATCTCAAAACATCAAGCTGAATTTACAAGCTCCTTTCAAGTCTTTGTCTTCTTACCCCTTCCTCTCCTCCCTCTCTTCCCTGTCGTTATTAAAAAAGACGTGTTGAGATATGAATCCCTTTTATGGCCGACTCTCCAGTTTGCTCCTGAAATGTGCCCCCAGTGGTCGGCCGGCATGTTTGGTGTGTGACGGCTCGTCGAGTGCGCCGCTGAATATTCTCTGGCCTTTTGTTAGTCTCTTCTGGCAGTGCTGTCATTGATTATGAAATCCAGAGGAGAGCGTTTGGCCGTCATACATCTCCATTAGCTCACTGCTTGACTACCATAGATTTTCTTGGCCCTTGTCTGTGTTGGTGTATTAAGAGAGTACCGTCCTCCCCTTGATACAAAGTCCCCCTAATCACTCTCTCTCTCTCCCTCCATACCCCCTGACTTTTTCTCTTGTTCCTCTTGTCGCTCATGCTTTCCCTCTCTCCTTTTTTGCCTCCTTCCCTCCTCCCTCCCCTCTACAGTGGCCCTATCTGTGCTGCCTCTGTGCAATGTATTATGTATAAAGAGCTCTTTATCTTTGACGCCTGCTGTGGACAGATCAGAGGGCTGGGAGACAAGATGTAACGCCATCTTTTCCTTTGTGTTCACAGGCGGCATATTTTATCATGAAGATGAATTTCTACGAGGAGATGGCGGTCAGGGTAAATATCACCACAGTGTCTTGTTTTAGCAAATGGAGTGTCGTGGTGGGGGGACACTCTGTGTGCGCTGTGAATGGGAGGCCCCATGAATAGCAGCTTGTAAGCACTTCATCACACCACTTGGTTGCAAAAATTGTCCATCATAGCAACTTCTTTAATCTAACATCTTTTACTTTATTATTTTTCAACATGTGTCATCATGTTGAGGTTTATCTATTTGATTTTATATGCCATTTAGGTATATTAGGAACACGTAAAAACAGAGCATCTGCAGGTCTTGAAAAGTCTTAAAAAGCATTGAATTCAGTTCCCTCAACAAAAGGCCTTAGAAGATATTAAAAAGTCTTAATTTTCATTTACAAAATTCTTAATTATTTTCTCCTTCCTGTTATAGACAGTAACATTAATTACATTAATTACATTAATTTTTTTATTTTTTATTTTTTATTTTTTTGGGATGACGAGAGACATTCTATATCTTTAAACTATGAATGAGATTGGTGTGACAGTGGATTGCACTGCAGGAAGCTGTTAATCTGGTTGTATTAATTTGATTAATTATATTATTGAGAATTATTGTTATATACTGCTCAAATATACTGTGATACAATAATAAATAATTGTAGGCCATGTCATACTTTTATACTTTTGCTGGTATGAATGTAAAAATGGTTAAAGATTGCATTCTGTGTGTTATTGAAAAGGTCTTAAAAAGCCTCAAATTTAACTCAGTGAACCCTTGAGAATCCCCCAAAGCACATAAGAAAAAACGTCTAGCTAATATGCTGTTTTCACTCATTTTAAAATGTCTTGACACTGTTAGTAGGTCCACCTACACTGACAGCATTGTCCACTTGTCACATATAACCTTCAACCTTCATTCTTTAGTTGCAAATTATCCTCTGAATGCAAGCCTATATATTAATATCTAGCTTGTGTCTCAGTTTTAGCTTTTTTTTTTGTCAGTGCTCATACTTATCAAATGTTCCCATTTATCCGGTTAGCAGCTACTACTGTTCAACTCATAAATCATAAATCTGTGGCTGTGACTGATGCTTTGGCATTTTTACACAAGGAATTTGCACAGAAACCTTATCTTTTTACAATTCCATACAGCCTACTCTTTTGGCTAACAGTTTCATTCTGCCGAAACTATTAAAGGATTTTATAGGCCAACAAAAAAATCCACTACTGTTTATTGGAGAGGGTGTGTCAGTGTCCAGCTGGACAGAGATGATTACAATGTACATTGGTGGAAAAGCTTGGAAACTGAGGGCTTCAAATTTTACACTTAATAGAAACCCAAACACATAAAGCTGACCACCCCATCGTTTCAGTAAGTGTCACATTACGGGGAGACATACATCCAGTAGTAGTGTTGGACCCAGCTGTTTTAGGTCATGAGGTGAAAGGTTATGGGTGATGTCACCATGTAGAGTAGAGCAGAAGCTTCTGAAGTTAGAGAAATGAGGCCTTTATTACCCATATAAACTACCCACAGTTTCCTATAGGAAGCAATAGGAATTTTAATGGAAAGGAAAATAAATCCGAATGGGGCAGCAAAGTGGTTCAGTGGTTAGCAATGCAAGAAGGTACACAGAGTTTGAACCCCACAAGGGCCAAATGAGACTTTTCTCTGCAGAGTTTGCATTTTATTTGCTGTGTTTGTGTGTAGTTTCTTTGGATTCTCCAGTTTCCTTCCACCTCAAACGTCCAACATGAAGATATTAGGAACAGTCCTGCTGTTGCCCTTGACCAAGGCACTGGCCATAGAAGTGATGTCAGTCCCTGGACACTGCAATGTGCACTGTCCACCGCCCACTGCTCCTAAAGAGATGTCATGGGGCAAATGCAGAGACAAATTTCCTAAAGTTGATTGATCAAGTGTAACTTAAAGCTTCAAAAGTGAAAATAGATATTAATAATAATAAAATGATTTATAAACCAGTCCCTTTTTACGATGCCACCTGTTGCAAGACATGCCAGCCTTAAAGATAAAGTATGTTAGGATTTCTCAGTTCATTTTTATGCTACAAAATATTGGCAGGTCTGTGAGAACTACACTGTAATCTCCGCAAGAGTGTGTGTACATGCGTATGAAACCAGTGACCCTGTGCAAAAATGAATTACTGAAGGACATCTGTACTCACAGACCCTCCTTTACCAAAGAAATATTCAGTGTGTGAGTGAAAGGGAGAGGGAAAGAGAAAAGGAGAGACACCAAGGGAGAAACAATCATCTCAGAATCCCCCTGTGACACTTCCTTTGAATCAATTTTGATTCTATTCTTTCTTCTCTCCCCTCCCGTTGTCTTTATCATGGCATGGTAGCTAACAGAGGATAATGTATTAGGGCCATAATAGAAACCAGTGTTTACATGCCGCACCTCGGATTTGTATTAGATTCAACAGCATCGATTTCACTAGTCAACAAAGGTCAGCAAGAACTCGGGAGGCGGCAATTACTTTATTTAAAATTATCTATTGACTGGCAGATCAATGCTAATTCTCATTTTGCTCTTTGTTGTTTTTCCCCATCCTCCACTCCTCTTCTCTCCTCTTCATTCTTCTCATAGTGTGATTATTCTTTTACCTGCCATTGTTTTAATCTCTTAATTAGTCTGAAGGACATCCGCCCCCTTGCTTTAAAATGGTCCACTGGTATGTGTGGGTGTGTGTGTGTGCCGGCTAATCTGCAGCCTCCACAATCAATGTGGACTGATACAGTTAAACGTATGGAGCTGTGACAGCTGTCTGTCCCACCTTGGATTGTCCCTCTATCACTTCAGGGGAAAAGAATATATCATTATGTATGGTTGAAGAGTGCTCTCCCATATACTGTTAATAGCATCATATGTGTTATTTTTATGTTTAATGTGTCCATCATGAGTTAAAGTAATAAAAGACTTAGTAATATGCTGGTCGTTTTTCTAATATTGTATGTCGGAAGAGCAGATAAATCAGAAAAATGAATACTTGAAAAGACAGTAACATATTAATGACTGATGAATTGTTTTTGACCTTACCATCTGTGTAAAGCAACCCTCCTTTAGTGTAATCATTTAAACAATTGCAATGTGAAACTAATTATTTATTTCATATTTATTATTAGTTAAGCATCAAAGTTTCCACACTACCAGATTTCCACATTGTACAAATACCTCTAAAGAAAACCTCTGTCATGTCACTTTATAGATTCAGCGAAGATGGAGAGGATTCTTTGTGAGGAAGTATATCCATAACTTTTACGCACGCAAGAGCTATCTGCAAGGACTCTCCATGAAAAACAAACTAGTCAGGTAAAAAATAAAAAAGGAACACAATGCTGGTTGCTGTGTTGTTGCGAGGAAGAGGGCTGACCTTTTGACAACACTGCAGCTGAATTAATGTGTGCTCCTCCTTTTTTACTTTACTTTTTTTAAGTATGGGTGGCCAGATCATTTACAGCAATTACAAGATTTCTTTTTTTGAATATTTCATTCATTCTGTCTCCACTTAACCTTTACAGATTCTCACACATTTGCCTTATTTTCCATCCAAATCAAGTTCTGCTGTTTTTACTAAATTTCTTAGTAATGCAGTTGGGTCAATGACAAGAAGAAGTGTGATGTACATTTTTTTGAAAATGTTGTACATTTAAAAAAAAAAAGAAATACAGAAAGGGAATATTGGTAAATACAATGCATCACTACTTCTCCTTTCTTTTCATTTTTCTCTGCTCTGCCTAACGCTGTCTCTTATTTTAAAACCATTTCCCCATTATGTACTTTGGTAAAATCTATTTCTGCCCAGGGACCACTACAGGACCAGGAATGGACTCAGCTGGTACATTTCAGTCAAGATTAATTCATTTGATTTGTGTAAAAGCAGTTGGTTAAAAGGTGCACTTGTGTATTGATAACTGTGTGTGTGTGTGAGAGAGAGAGAGGGAGAGAGAGGGAGAGAGAGAGAGGGAGAAAAAGAGAGAGGGAGAGAGAGAGAGAGAAAGAGAGAGAGAGAGGGAGAATGTGTTGGTAAGATCTGTACTTTCATAGTTGTTACTTCAGAGGAAAAGTGAGGGAATGAAAGTGACAGAGAGACAAAGAGACAGAGAGGAAAGAAGAGAGAGAGAGAGAAGTCCTCTAAAGCGCTCGAGGCTAAGAGAGAGAAGTGAACGATGTGAAGAAATTAAAAATTAGCCTCTGATTTGAACCGCAGCTCGTGCATTAATAAAACATCCTGTGCTCCAGGGCTTACTGCTAGAGATACGCCATCTTTTATTTTTGACAAAAAAAAAAAAACATCACGCTTAGCTAATAGTCACATTTTTAATGTTGCTAATATATTTTACCGGAAAATATCTTTAGGCCTCTGCTAAAATTAAATGTAAATTTGTTAAAGTGCTCCTTGGATCACTGACTTCTCCCCTCACTTCCCCACCAGCATTCCACCTTTCCTCCACACTCCTTGCCCCTTTTAGAGGTAGGGGGACTAGGCTGTTAAAGTCCATTAAGGAAGTGTTGCTACTTTAGTATTATAACACACAAAGACAATCAGACATACACACAACTTCCTAAAGAATTCTGACAATATACCAGTGATGAAAGATGTAAAACCGGTGAAATTGTACTTATAGTTGTTTATCTTCTGCTATAGGCTTTGTATAAACAGAAAACAGTCTTAGCCACCATATTAATATATAGCATATAAATACTTGACTAAAAAGTACTTAGTACTTAGAATGAGCATTTACATAAGTCAGTGAAAACATGTGAAAAGTATGTGTAATTACTAATATGATAATTTGTAATATGAAAACCAGTGAACTAAGCAACTAATGTTTGTCTCAAACAGGCCATTATTTTTTAAGTCTCAGACTGGATCAAATCAATTCGCATATTGCGGCTTTTCACAGTAACATTTGTATTTTGCAGTATTAATATCCTGCCTGCCTAGACAAACAATAAGGTTAAAATATTGCTATACTGCCATACACATCTTTCCAATCTCTGTCTTGTCCTCTTACACAGTATATTCTGAAAGCAGTCAAATACAAAGAGCAGTGTTAGAACAACTTATAGAAACGTGAAAGTAAATAATTGTAAAACATAATTGAAAGGAGCACAAGGTGTGATGTCATTTGTCATTTTACTGGTTTGGTCGTACATCCTCAGTCTCTTCACACACACACACACACACATACACAGGGCCCCTCCTTCGCAGTGGTTTGGGGTGTTGAGGTCACTTTCTCTCCAGTTAATCACATGTTTATTTAGTGCTGCCGGGGTCACAATCAATTAACGCCGTGCCGGCATTTATTTAAAATATCCTTTCTCTGTTAGCTGCTGAGCCCTCGGATCACACGCTGCCTGATCACTCACCCCGCAAAGGTCCGCTTTTTAATCCACCAGCATGCTCCCTCCCTCTGTAAGTCTGTCTGTCTGTCCAATCCGCTGAATAAATTATTCAAAGTTGGACTAATGGTCTCCATTTAGTACAGGCTGATCGGCTGTGCATGGTAATGATATAGGAGTAATGCATAGACTGCCAAACCTCTCTCTCCTCTCTCCCTTGCTCTGACACTCTGTTTCAGTCAGTCTCTCTTTCTCTCTCATGACAGATCCCCCGCACGAAACCATCTGTATCATTTCATTTGGTACAGCATCCAGCTAATACACACTACTTTCACTAACCTCTTCTATTCCCTGCCCTCTCTGTGTCTCTCCTTCTTCTTTCTCCTTCTCTTTCTCAATCTATTTTCCTCTATATCTCGCTCTCCCTCTCTCTCTGCCACCGATTCACTGTGCTTCAGTGTCCATCCTCATTCATCCTTCCTCTCCTTCTGCATAGCCTAATGAAGTCAGGACCCCGGCACAGTCCCCACTCTGCCACAGTTTTCCTTGGTACCCCAACAATTTATCACTTTGTCAGGGAGACACTTAAAGTTCCTGGGCTTTAATAAGGGCATGCAGTGGGACGATGGGGGCAATTAGGAAAGCGGAGCAAGCCCGCTTTGCATATTTACTAAATGTGCTGGTGTCATCGCTCTCGCCACCAACACGGCCTGTTGACTGCATGAATTATTCCTCTATCTGCAATAAACAGCTGGGTAATTATTACTGCCATAATCATATAAATAAGTCTCCCTGTGATGCTGCAACGACATGGCAAAATCATTTAACTTATCCTAAAGATAACAGAAAAACAAGGCTCAGGGCGAATTTATGGACTTGGTGTCGCTACACTGAGCAGTACTAGTGTTTTTTTTTTAATTCTCTTCTGAAGCTATGCTGTCTCTCTTCTTCTCTCTACTTTTTTCCTGTCTCTCTTTTCTCCAGCCTTCTTCATTCCTCCCTCTCTTGTATCCCTCTCAAGGACATTCATGAAAGGAGAGAGCTGCTATGGTGAAGAGAGTGGGGCCTGCCTGCACGCCTGCCCTGCGATCAGACTCTGCTTCTATGCGTCAGTCTTTCTTTTGCTGCTTCTTTCTGATCCAGTTTGGGTGGGGACAAGTTCACTCCTTCAGTCTGATTGGATTTGTATATGCAGTGTGTGTATGTGTGTGTGCATGTCTGTCTGTCTGTCTGTCTGTCTGTGTGTTGAAGTATAATCTGGATGCTGTGCTCTCCCTGCCTCTTTAGGAAATTACTTTTGAGCGGGAAACAATGGTGGGAAGTATTGAAAATGTGAGAAGGTTATTATCCCTTTGTAAGAAACATTGATTGGGTATAATTTCAACACTGGTATCATTGTGTGCTTCCACACCTTTTCACGGCATCAGTTTTAGTACTTTAGTGAATTTGTTAATCAGTTGTCGGTCACTTAATGTAAACCCTCTGTTTTAAGGGTGTTGAAGGCTCAATACATTGAGCTGTCTAAATTGACTAGCTGACTACCCCCTCCTTGCTAACCTATTGAATCATTTAATTGGAGCAATTAAATAAGCCAATCAGGTCAAACCTCCATTAAATATTTAGGACCTGGCCAATTAGCTGCTCTGGTACTGGCCCGGATGACCGCAGGTGTGGCCGGCTGTCCTACAATGCCTCATTCTCTGATATCCTATCAGCCCTTGACTAACGGTTTTAAACCAAGGTGTAAATTATTAAGGAAGAAGTGAGAATTTTAGCTGTACTATATTAGCCACTTAAATAAGTTAACAGTTCAGGGTGAAACTGTCAGTTAAGGTTTCAGTTATTTGAAAGTACTTCAAGTATGCTTGATTAGCATGTCTAACAGTTCAGCAGCCTTCAAAAGTAATCTGTATTCAGAGTGCTTATACAGCATAATATGACATGCTAAACACATTAAAAGCATCCAATAACCTTTATAATATAATTAAATAATGCTATAATGTGGAAAAATAACTATAACTGTAATCTATATATCAAATGGAAATTTGAACATATCTATGTATAATGTAATGCGCTGACATGATAATTAGAGCACATTTTCAGTGTAATGATACACTTGTCTTCCAATGCAATTACTTGCATGTATAATCATATCAGCTCTAAATATATTTTCCAGTGATTAAAAGTACTTTAAATTACTGTTTTAATTACTTTACAACCCTGTGGTCCGAGTTGTAAAGTAATCATATACAAAAAAAAACCTCCCCAAAGTATTTTCAAAACCAACGTTCATGCTTTTTTGGAGTCAGTTTATCTGATGTACAAAATTTTTAATAAATTGGGGGAAATTCTGGTTTTCCAGTCTAATGATATTAAACATGTCTGAAGGCTAAACAACTTGAAATAAAACCACTAGGGCCATATGATCTTGTTCATTGTAATATTGCTGCTAAAAAAGTTTTCCAAAAAAATTCAAATTGGAATGTTTTGTCTCAAAAAGTGGAAACATTATTACATACTCACGTTTACATTTTGCTTTGCCACCTTTTCATTCCAGGATAATATAATCATGACTTTATCAGAATTTAACCCAATATGGTTAATTAGTATATTGTCTGTATAATAAGTCAATAATTAATGGTAAGAAAAACCTTAAATAGAATAGTAATAGCCTAAATTGTCACTCCAGAAAGATGTTCGATATTTCTATGCTAATCAAAGACTAATAAAAAATGTCTTTTTCAAACCTATGCAATTTTCATACAATTTTTCATGAATGTAAAATTTTTCATAACATATATCAGCTAAGATGATTCCTATCAAAGCATCAACCAAGGTTAATAAACCTTACATATAACAACCTAGAGAAGTTACAAGCCATAATACCAGTATTCTACAACACTCCTTCTTTCTTGCTTTCACTTTCATTCAGTCAAACACATACTCACACACACACACACAAACACACACACACACACACAAAGAGCAAGAGGGCACGTGCAGCGTGCCGAACAGGGCTAATGAGGGTTGTATGTTGTGGCGGCTGGTTGGGTCGACACAGATCGAGGTGCCTTCAGCCGTTACAAATCTGTTTGGCTTTTGTCCACTACACAGCAATTAATAACATTGGGGCTGGGGGCAGGGAAGCAAAGGTCAGCCTGACACACACACACACACACACACACGTGTGCACACATACAGACACACACACACACACACACACACACACACACACACACACACAGGGACACAGACGTGTGGACACACGTACAAGCAAAAGTGTGTGAACACTTTGTATGAACATTGATACACACACACTGATACAGTCACAATGACACACTAGCTAGTCAGGCACACACAGACATGTGAGAACAGGTCCTGATCCCCGAAAGCCTTGCCAGTCAGTTTGTAAATCAGTGTTAATGCGTGAACGAACATAAATACACACATATACTGTAGACACAAACATTCACCAATTGGTTTCTGAACCAGACTGTCCCACAATAAACCAGAACTTTATATTTTACATTAATAAGTAATATCCCTGTTTGCCAGCTCTATAAATAGAGGCCAAGTAACCTCTACATTTACACAGACACATACACACACTAGCACACATAGACATATGGCCTCACATTCATACACAGTCTTAAATTACCGTGCTTCATATTACATAAACACACACATTTATACACACATCTCTCGCGCTCTTTCTCACCACACACACAGAGACACACACACACACACACACACACAGAACCACCCACATACACACAATGCTCTGCATATTTCATTTATTTTGTAATTTAATCTGGTGTTGAGGAAGGAATGAGAGTGCAAAGGCAACAGGAACAGTGTTGTGATTTCTTTTTAAATGTCAGTAGCTGCTGAATGTGTTAACCTCACTTTACAGACACACTATGAATATTCTGATTCCTCTGGAGGTTCGTAATAGAAAACAGGAGTTGGGTATAGAACAGTAAAGAAGGATAAGAAAGAGGAGGTATAGGAAAAGAGACGAAGGATTGTTGATGAGCTATGACTAAACTCTTATTGGTATTGCTCTCGTGGAATTAGATTGGCTTTACCCTTAGCTTTGTGTGCGTGTGTGTGTTTTCACATTACCATGGCGTGTGTGTTTTAGTAATTGTTTCCAATTCCCTCCTTAAGTTATTACCCCCTTGTAACAATAAGGCTGTGTGATTGCGGAATGAAATTGCTGTGTATGGGCTTTTAATGCATCCCATTTAGCCAGCTTCGCTTAACAGATGTCACAGACAGACCTGTCCTGGCTGCGGTGATGAAATATATCCATCATCCTACCACTTATTGCCTTCCGCTCTCTCACTTTGCTTTTTTCCTTCCAAGCAGTCTCATTCTCTTGTTTTTCTCCCACAGCTCCTCTGTCTCTCCACGTCTGTCCCAGTCTCTCTCATCATTAGGAAGTTTTTTATCCATCTGAAGGACACTTCAGGGAATTATGTTATAATGTATGCACAGGCTCACTTGCATGAAGTGTACATTGTGCAAAAGTCTCTCATTTATATAATGTTAAGATATAAGGTCAGCTCGTTGTAACAGGTTAACTTGGTGTTAGTCATCAAGTTTATGTTTGCAGATTCTAAACAGATATCAAAACATTAGTCTCATGTGATCATTATAGCAAGAGATGTAGAATTAGATTAAATTAAATTTAGGCCAGTCAGTTGTTGTCATTTAGAAAACATACATAAGTGTATGAATATGACAAAGTATATGATTTATATTTATTTCACTACATATGATGCCATAAATTTATGTCAAAGATGTTTGTGTAAAATAATGAATAAACTTTATTCTCTAAAGACAAGCTAACGTGAGTTCAAGTCAGTTAAGGCTGATATAATATGCACCCTTGCAATCAGTTACTGGATATCATATAAATTAATGACATAACAAAGGACTGAAATCAGAAATTTAAAAGAACAATATTCTTTTGTATTTATTGTACAATGTATGCAGTTGAATAACTCACATGTTTGACTGTGATCTCTGTTAACTGCTCATCATGTGAATCATTAAGGAAGAAGAAACTTACTAGTTAAGGAAGTTTGGAATTTTAATTACAAAAAAAAAATGCTTATGGGTAAATATGTCCTGTAGGAGAGAGCTGGATGAACTTGAGGAACTCCAGAAGAGAGAGCGATACTGTCAGGAGATGGTAAAAGAGCAGACAGCCAAGGTCTACCAAGCTCACCGGTTACACCACCTCCTCAGTACAAAGCAGGTTGGTCTACAAGAACACAAACACACACAGTGTCACACCGCTGACACAGAAATTACTATGAGAAATGACTATTAGACCAATATCTGACCAGAGGCCGATATTAAATCAAGGTTCCTTGTTTACTACAGCTACATGAAAATAGTTCAGTCAGAAACATTCTTGTCATTATGGCAAATACATCAGACTTGACTGCTTTATTCAAAACAACTTTCATGTTCAGTCAGAAAGCTGTAAATAAGCTGGAAAATAACAAATCAGACATAAAGTATCTCAAGTACATAGCTGCAATTAGCATCAAATAAGTTTTATGTGTTACATGGTATGTGGTCTGATATATAAAGGAGTGAATGGGTAGTGGGTGATACTCTGGGAGATCAGCTGATGATCAGTTAAGTAGTGCAAATGGCAAAGTGCAATTTTTTAGTTTTGTGGAATATAATTATTTAAAGTTTCTCTAAAGCAGTAATTTCAAGTTTGTATCATTTAATTGGCAGGAAGTGATTGAATTTCAAGTTAATCCCTAGTAATCGCTGCTCAGTAGTCGCTGTGCAATGCTTAACCCCAGAATTATATCTGACTATCTATTTTTAATTCTATCACCTAAGAAAAGTCAATAAAACAATCTGCTCTTTACAGTCATGTAGGTACAGTATCTCTGAGACTGATAAATGTGATAATAACACAATTTATGGTTGCAAAGGTTATACATCACTACCAATAGTGGGTTGTTATAATCCTATAATAATTATTAAGTAATATCTCCAATAATTACCATATAGTAATTCTGGTTATTATAGTTACAGTATAATAGTCAGTAGTACTCACTTATAAACTCATGTTCACCTTATAATAATCCAAATGCAGAATAGTGACCTTAACCAAGGTTGCATACATAGATGGGAAGCCATGTCAGATAACACACTGTTAACCCTTTTATACTGACAGCACCTTTGTGGTTATCTGGTGTCACTGTGTCGGTCTGTCATATGACGAAGGATTGTTGATGAGCAACAATCACATACCCAAGACTGTCTGTCTTGGGCATGTTAGTGATTTTTTTTCATGAAAATAATCTCATTTTGGTTGTCAACAAAGGTTCAACAGTACAAAACTGGCTATCAACAACTAATGAGGTGAGATTACTACCATAAGCCTCCAGGAGTTTTTCTAAATCTCACCTGCACAATTTGTTTCTTTTCTTTTGTTGTTGTGTTTATGCTGCTTTGTTTTTACTGTGCAAAAAAAAATAAATCCCAAAATCTCAACTCATTTATGTGTGTATACAACTTCACAGACTCACTAGAAACTTTCTACTTTCAATGAGATAACAGTTACAGATATAGAGTTACTCCAGAAACTGGCAACAGGGAGGAAAACAGAAGAGTCTTCGTTCTTTCCTTCATTAGATAACACAGGCAAGCTGTGTGGACTCGAGTTGAGTGTGTGCACACATGAGTAAGTATGTGTCCTCATGGCTCCTCTGATGTGCTGAGTGGAGTATTTTAGTGCTTCCCTGGCACAGGTGTGTGAGTGTATGTGTAGGTGTGTGTGTATGTGTGTGTGTGTGTGTGTGTGTGTGTGTGTGTGTGTGTGTGGCATGCGCGCATCTTTGTGACTCCCCACTGGGATCATAATGAAGACAAAGCACACTGGTCACTGTTGATTCAGCACCACCACTCGGCATGTCCCATCGCATGTTGACACGACACACACATGCACACAACTTTCAAACACCTCATTATGAAGATGGTCTAAGTTGATATCCATTAGAGTTTGTACTGTCAAATCTTGACTGACTTTCTAAATGCTTTGGATTGGCTGTGTACCCATATATTCATTGTTTATATTATGTATTTTATGAATTAGCATAAAGAATAGAAAGCAAGAAGAAAGTTTGTGTGCTCTACCCGCCCTCTGTCCATCTTTTTCTCTCTATATATCTTTCTCTCTCTTTCTCTGCATATGGCAGGGGACTCTTTCCCTTCGTAGCTCTGACCTTGTCAGCAGTGAATAGATGGCTCTCCCACACAGTTCATCCTTCCTCACTTCTCGGACCCCAGCCCACACACACACACACACACACACACACACACACTCACACACACACACACACACACACACACACACACACACACACACACACACACACAACTTACCAAAGGGCCCCAAGTCCCTCTGACAGAGACAGAGATGGTGTGTTCCTGGGGTCAACATCATTGCTCTTCCCGTAGCTAGGTTGGTACTTTTGGGCTTGCATGTGCGCATGTGTGTGGTTGTGTGTGTTTGTGTGTGTGTGTGTGTGTGTGTGTGTGTGTGTGTGCGCGCGCGCATGTGTGTGTATGTGTGTGTGTGTGTGTGTTAAGGAGTGGCAAGTAATATGTTTGTGTATGTGTTTGTGTGGTGTGTGTGTCCCCAACCTTCTGTCCCTTCCTGTTTAAGTTAGATTTGTAAACTCATCCCT
The DNA here is from genome assembly GCF_910596095.1 of Thunnus maccoyii. Classification (NCBI taxonomy): domain Eukaryota; kingdom Metazoa; phylum Chordata; class Actinopteri; order Scombriformes; family Scombridae; genus Thunnus; species Thunnus maccoyii. The sequence goes on along the minus strand of NC_056533.1, from coordinate 15,942,547 downwards.
AATGTATTTTTAGGCTTATACTAAACTAAACACAAAAGAAATGGCATCAAATACCCAGAAATTCATTATAGGAAGGATTTTAGGTCAGTTGTTTAATATATATATATATTTAATATATTTAAAGTGACATACAGTTATTAATATATTGCTGAGTGGTTTATTTTCCTAGTTGTGTGTGTAGAGATAAACAATTTTAAGGGTCCATCGTATTGCATTTTAAAATAATGTACATAGGGTTTCATAAAAAAAAACATTTGCTTGTTAGCCATTTTGTTTTTGTGATATTTTTAAAGGATCAGGGCCTTGATAAGAGGCTGTGTGCGATTGTACTAAACACAGGCAAGTGCAATGCTGGTGCAGTGCAGTGCAGTGCAATTTGAAGAAAATAATAGAGCAGGAGTAATATTATACATATGAGGAATGGGGTCAGCTTCTTTTGAATGTTGCATTAAATTAGTCATAATTTGGTGTGTTCATATGCTAATACTTCAAATATTGTGGTCACAGCAATAGTGTGGCCACTTACATAATTGAATAAACTGAAACATTCCCACAATAATTCTGTTGCTGCTGCTGTATGGTGGCTAAGGTCATTCTCTTTTGCGTGTGACTTTATACATTCTGTAAGCAGTTGTAGAAGGCATTGGAAAGAATCACCTGTTAATCTAAACCAATTGTGACTGTACCTTAATCACATAAAAAAAAAAATATTTTGATATATATATTTTTAAATATACACTACATGTGAATGTATATCAAAGTGAAAGAGGCAACTCTCAACATACATGAAAATGTTTTTTTGATGTTGGAGAAGTCTGTATGCTTCTGCTAACTAGAGTCATACAACTCATGGTCAGTGGAGTTGAAGTAATTTCTCTCTATTCATTCTCAAATACTTGACATTAACATCAAAAGAAATTGTGGTATAATAGTAAAACATTTACGAAATTAAACAATCTGCTAATATGTTATTTTAAAAGAGTGGACACACTTTCTCATTCAAGTGAATGAGAAAGTGTGTCCAAAATTTTGACTGGTATTGTAGTTGGAACAATTTCCCACTTTTACCCTTTCGCTCCCCCCTCTCCCTGTTGTCCCAGTCTTTTACTTTGGCCTAAATAGCAAGCGGTGTTATTAGCATATAGAGTAGATACAGAGTCCTCCAACTCAAAGCTTTGGTCTGGTAATTAACACACATGCAAAAGGATCACTGTGATTTGAATAATTATTACTAAGGCCGTCTGTGGCAAATCTCTACCCCACTTCAGAACAGAGGAGGGCAAGTTTTGTGTACACACATGTGTATTTGTGCTTGTGTTTGTGGACAACTAAATTCAAATCTTGTATAATGCCATTTTTGAGACAGACTCAGCTAGGTTTTCCTTCTCTCTCTCTCTCTCTAATAGTAATAATATGATTTATTATCTCCGCCAGGCATAAGCCTGGAGGGCATCATGCATTTGGTCGTGTGTATGTGTCCATGTGTTTATCTGTCCGCAGCTAATCTTGCACACTACTGGACCCATCAGTCTGATATTTTTTGTGCACATTTATGACTGTATGCTTAAGGACCTCTCGTGGTTGTGGTGTTTCACAGTTTTTGAAAAACCTATTTTATACCGCCATTGATTGCTGACTCCTCACTCCTCTTAACTGCCCGGTAGGGGCCGCAGGTGATCAACATCTACTTCAGTTTGGAACCTTGTTGCTGCTAGGGACAACCAATCATAAGATTCCGTATGAGCTGAGACTTTCATCTTTTCAGCAGTCCTTGCCATTTTACAATACAAGTTCCGACATAGCAAAAGGCATTTGTGGCTATTGGCTAGGCTAAAAAAAAGGCTTAACTAGTCTGTTGCAGGCCGCATTTTGGCCTTTTTCGTGGCTCAAAAACTGAAATCCATAGAGAAGTTTGGTCTCATCTTGAACTGGAGCATCTGCAGATTAATTCCATACCTGGTATGTTACCATCCACTAAAGTTGGGCACGATATAAGATGAATAAATCCCCGTTATTGTTATCTTCACTGCCATCTTGACTGTACACACCTGGTGGAGATATGGACATATTTTCAAATGTAGCACTGTAGCACAGTATTTCTACCACTATTTCTATTAATTTTCAGAATAACTTGAGACAGACTCCATCTGCAGTGTGAGGTGCACACACTGAACTACTCCAGCTGAATATTTAACCTGGCAAAAGCCATTTGGTTGGCCAAGAGCCATAGTGTATGCATTTAAGGCAGTGAGGATCAACAGCTGTTGTCAGCTGGGACACAAAGTGGTGAATTTTACAGGAGTATTAGTTTTACAAAGTTTTACAAAGTTTAGGTTAATATGGATAATATGAAGGGCGATAAAATAAAAAGTTAGTTCAAAACTGTATTAAAAAGTTGTTAACAAAACTGATGTTTCAAATTACCTCAGAATATTGCCAGTAATAGTTTAAACGACTAACAGTTGTTAGTTTGATTTTAAGCTGTCCCATGAGGTCCATCATTTGATGCTCTCCCTGATGAATAAGACTACATTTTGGTTTTCCCAAACTCTAAATAGATTATAGTGTTTGGGGAGTAAAACACCCAGGAGGACAACACCCTTGGATTGAATATGGTCGGGGTCCTTTGTTGCATGTCTCCCACTCAGCTCTGTCTATCATATCCCTGATATTTTCTGTTGCATTCTACCATTATTAAAAAAAGAGAAAATTGATAAGGAGAATCGAGTAAGAATAATAACATTGCAGCCATTCTGAAATACATGTACCTGTCTAATCATATCACATTGCTCATTCTGACGCTCTGTGTCTCTCTCACTTGCTCTATAATAGAGGATTAACCTTAATCTCTCTCTCTCTCTCTTTCACTGAACTGATGTTAATATAAGTTTTTTCTTATGGAAAAAAGGGGAAAAAAGAGTGACTTTTGAATTTCCTGTTTGTTCCAGCAAAGTTGGCAATTTATTTTAGTTGGAAAGAAAAAATGGATAGAGGACAGTTGTGTGATTATTTATTAGTTTTCAAGAGTCTAGTTAGAGCACAATTATTGTTAGAATATAATTATTATGTTAAAATGGAGGATTTGAATGCTTTTCAAAGTGTGTGGGATTATGAAGGCATATTTTTTTTCTTCAAAGGACATGGGAATCACTTTTGTAGATGTGTTGCTTTAATTTAATTTAATTTATTTACTTTTGGTTTCCTATTGTAGTCTGTGATTGTCTTTGTTCTAAACTATTGTAATTGTAGCATAACTTTTATCTGAATAAATGATTGTTTAAACATGGGCATCTCTCTCTCTCTCTCTCTCTCTCTCTCTCTCTCTCTCTCTCTCTCTCTCTCTCTCTCTCTCTCTCTCTCTTTTTCTTCAGTGCCCAGGGGTCTTCAACTCTCCATTCAGGCCGGCCCCCCATGAGATGGAGCTACTGCTGAGGCAGGTCAAGTACCAGGCCCCTACCAAGCTGGCCTCCAGGGAAAGGGCTTGTCTCTTGGGCACGCCAGCCTCAACAGCCCCGAGTTTTCCTGGGACTCTTGGATCCCCGTGGATCAAAACTAGAACCCCCTGCTGCCCCAGACCCATACTGCCCCCCATTGCTAACAAGAGACAGCAGGTGAGATGGTAAAAGCTATAAGGTGGAGGCAGACAGAGAAACAGATTGCAAGAATAAAAAAGAGAGTATACAGAAACAGACTGTAAGCAGGAAGAAAGCAAAAAAAAGAATAGAGTCTTTGCAACAGGTGAAAAAGAGTATTAGTTTTACAAAGTGTCATTCTAATAATTAGAGCCCCCCAACATCTCCTTCTCACCCCATGGGCGATGGTTCTTAATGAAAGCAGAGACCTTTTAAAACTCCTTTTTAAATAAGAATGACATCATTAAAACATGGCAGACAGCTCTCCCGGGGCTACTGCAAAGAGCCATTTGGTGTCTGTATCTCAGTGAGTATTGTATGTGTGACTGTGTGGTTGTGTGTTACTATCAAATGTTTGTGTACAACAGTGTTTAAATCATAAGGGTCTTATGGAAGGAAATACTACACAGTAGATTTGCTAGTTATGAATTGAGTTTTTTTAAAATCAAACAATTAATGTCAGCCAATGTTGTGCTCCTTGGCCATGGACAGTAAAACTTAGTTACTACTGAAGGGAGACAAGCTAACAATTTCAGCTTATGTTAAAGTGGATAAAAGCATTGTCTCTCTGCTCGTTTACTACAGCCCCGTGCACACTGCTCTGGCGAGTGGAGAAATCCAAAACAGGCCTCCAATGCTTAGTTATGATTGGACAATTGTGCAGGGAAGGAGTTTAGCAAATTTGAATTAGTGAATTTTTCTTGAATATATTATGTCATTCATTTTTTATATGTTAGGGCACTGAAAGAGGATATCCCATGCTTATAAGGATATGTAAGAGTTCATATCATATATTAAAGCTGCATGAGGACAATTTTGAAAAAGACAAAATCACAGGAACAGTACTATCAGAACTATCATTTTGGGTATTTAGATCAAACATCAAACTGCTCACACATTCAGCAGACACAGAGTGACATGGGCATCTTTTTCTTTCTGGCTACCTGTTGGATGTTAGTCCAATATTCAAGTGAGTCGTTGGTAAAATGAGCAGAATGTGCTGAAAAGATACAAAAAGCTGAAGTAACATCTTGATTCTCAGTGGGATCGGAAGTACGAAAAACACTTTCACAAAAAAAGTAGTGAATTAATTTAGTGTTAAAATAAAACCCCCTTTAAAAAGAGGCTGCAAAGTAAGAGTCCTTCAGGTGCTCTGAAATGAGTATTTATCTTCCAGCAATTCATCAGACTCCAGTTATGTGTCCATTTTTGTTGTGCATTTATCTATGTAGGTATGTGATTTTTGTGCATGTATATGTGTGTATGTTGATGATTTGATGTTGAGTCATTTCATCATTTGTGTTATTTACGCTCTGCAGCTCTTTATGGCAAAGTGCTTTCCCTATTATTAGTTTCTAGTAATGTAAAACATAAGTGAGCAGAAATGAGGCGTGGATTTGTCTCATTTTATTAGTTGCACTTCCCACACATATACTGACACATACACACACACACACACACACACACACACACACACACACATGTTTCCAGCTAGCTGTAGTTAGAATGAGTTCATTAATCGAAAGTCTCTTGGTGCTGACATGGAGAAGAATACATTATTATTATTATATTATTCATCTATATTTATACATATCTGTCTTTCTCTGTCTCCCCATGTTTCTGTGTTTTCTGTGTGTGTATGTGTGTGTGATTAGTGCAGGAAATCCCCCTTTCTTTCTTTCTTTCTTTCTTTCTTTCTTTCTTTCTTTCTTTCTTTCTTTCTTTCTTTCTTTCTTTCTTTTGCACTCACCCCTACACCCCACACCTCCTCCCTCCCTGGTGTGATAACTATCTGGTGGTGATGGATAAGGTTGAGGTGCTGGCTGTGGAAGTGGTCAGGCCAGGCCACCGATCCCGTGGCGATAGGAGCAAGGACAGGGTCCCTGTCCCTCCCTCTATCTCTCCCCCCTCATCCTCCCTCCTTTTTTTAACACCAAACAACAATTGAAGGTCACCTCAAACAAAGCAATAACATTTAACAGCAAGTTAATCTGCACTGCACAAACTTTACACATTACTCTCTGAATCACTCTCACCTCAAGTTACAGAGGTAGCACTCTGTTATTCTTCTTGAGCACATTCGTAGAGGTTTCAGTATATGTTACTCAAAAATGTCTTTGCTTGTAGGTTTGGTTGCCTTTTACGCTAAAACTAATGGATAGTGGCTAAAACTGAAACATTCTCCATATTTTTTGCATATTTTGTAATGTAACATAACAAGCTAATTTACCCTCAGATGAACAAAACTAAAAAGAATCAACACCACTGAGCGTTACACTTCTGTAACACTAAGAAATGCAATATTCTCAGCTGTACTTGAGTAACATACTATATTACTGCTTGCACTTTCAACTGACTGAAAGCTGACTCAGAAAATAAATGCAGACAACTAGGATTTGTTTTTTCTGTGAGAATACTTTTGCATTTACTCGTCGAGACTGAATCTGTTGGACATTTTTCAAATGTTTTTGATGCCTTTAGTACAATAGTACTAACAGTACTAAAGGCATCAAAAAATACTGTGATGACCATGATGAAATCTTAAGAGGATATAAGGGAGAAGTGAGGTTAGACATGGTAGACAGGGAGCAATACAAAAACTTAAAATGACTTTTCTTTGTCTGCAACTTTGATATATCATCAGACATCACAAACCCATCACTCCAGGGAAGGAGCCACAATGTCAAGAAGATGTACAAGGAATAAAATGATGGACAGCTGTTCAAAGTTTAACTGACTTGTTTTTGAGGTTTTGTCCCAAACATCTGTGCATGCTGAGTATCAGTTGGATGAAAACAGAAAACTGCCTACACATTTTATGCGACTATATTTCAAGCACTCTAAGACGAAAGATTTAAAGGTTGATGATGGTGTTCCTTTATCTTTGTATTTTTATCAACAAATTCTCAGAAAACGCCAAATCTATTGAACTGGATGACATATTCCTTAATTTTTGTCTTCTGTGTTGCCTTGTGTTGGCTCCAAAAGATTTTTTTGATGCATTAAGTAAAAAATACTTTTTCTTGTTTTACTAACAATCTTTTTGAATTTAGTTAAGATATTGGTTTCACATATTGATCACAAGGTTAGATGTCAGTCACAATGAAATTGAATTCAGTTCAATTTCTTTTTATGTTCTTTTCTTTATACATTTGGTTTAATTTAATGTAATTTATTTAATTTAATCTGATTAAACCATTAGTGACAGTAGATATGCAGCTCAGTGTGTATATTTTTCATGTCTTTTTACTGTCTTGTTCACTCGTTGGCCCTCCTGTCCCCTTTCTGAGTCCCTCATTCTTACTCTGACAGGCTTGGTCTTACTCTCCCTCCCTTTTCTCTCCTGATATAATTTTCTTCACTCTTTCTCTCTCTCTCTTGGCCTCTTTCTTGGTCTCTGTGTCACAAGAGGAGAGATGAAGAGGATTGGCCTCTGGTTTTAGCAGTAAGCCATCACTACCTGTGGGAGAGGGATCAGAGGAAGAAAGAGGCGAGGGTCTGAAATAGAAAGATGCAGTGATCATTATCTGATTCTTGTGTGTGTGTCTCTGTGTGTGATGGTGGTTGTGGTTATTCCAGGGCCTGTTCAGAGAGCCAGGGGAAGTGTGGGAGCAGCGATTGCGTTTTCCTGAGCTGTCTTTGCATCTGCAGACCTCTTACACACACCTGGAGGAGGCGCAGAATGAGCTACAACAACAGGAGTCTGTAAGACTCCACAGTGGCACACCGTGAGTCATATCTACACACAAAAGTAGACTATGAATGCAGTTTTGTGTAATTACACATAGATGAACATAAACCAGAAGTGTTTCTTTGAAGGCTTTTTCAAATTTTGGGATTCTTTCTGTCATGTACACCAAGGAATATATGCATGTGAACACATAAATGAGTGGACACATGTATACTGTATGCACACATCACAAGCATGTTCATGCAACATTAAGTAGCAAATGGACACATCCTTATTATGAAAGCTAATGTGTGTGTGCCAGGGTATTATTTTAAAACTGTATTAGAGTGCTGCTTTATTTCAAGGCTTGTATTAGTTTTAATTAGGAATTGTGCATGTGTATCTGTGGCTTTGTGTATGTGCATGTGTGTATCTGTGTGTGTGTGTGTCTTTGCTAGAACACTTGACTATAACCTCATTACCACTTACAGGCTAATCTACTCAGTTGTGTGTGTTTCTGTGTGAAGTACTCTTATTAACCCTGTGTTTGATCTGTCTCACACAATAATTTCCCTGACAACAGAACAAAAGACCACCCAGTTTTCTTGCCACTCTAGCCTTCTATATTTTGTCCCACTGTAATCAAAGGACTAAGTAGACATTTTTGTTGTTTCTGAGTTTGCTACATTTACAATTGCTAATCAGTGTTTGACATTTTAGTAAAGACTAACATGAGCTGAAACCTGTATGACCCATAACTTTGTCTTTTTGTTTTTTTCTTGCCATTCACCAACCAGAGGAACAGGAAGGATGCTCCACCATTTCTGTCACAGCAGCAATTCCTTTACTCAGCCAGCCTTTGCCAAGAGCTTCAGATAGGTGAGTTGAAAACTAAACACATACACTGTTGTTATTATTATTATTATTATTATACATTTAGATATCTAGTATAACTACTGCATGTAACTAAATTAAGTCATTGTTAGAGACCACACCAAGCCACCCTGATGATGAATGCTTCCTTACCTGCCTAGCCTCCACACACTGAATCCATCAACATGTAAAGCCTACATGTATACCACCTTAACAAACCTGCATATGACTCATTTATACCAGACTGCTGTCACAGATGGTCAACATTGTTCATCAAAGACTTGGGAAGCAAATACTGCAGTTATACAAGACCATGTATAAATGTAGCTTTCTGCTTAACAAGGCTATTGTCATTTAAAAGTAATTGCTGTAATATTTTTGCTGGAGACAGAACATGATTGTGTGGGCAAAGATTCTTTTTTTTTCTTTAATGGTCACCTCATACTTATGCGACAATCTGCAATCTACAATCAAGAGTCAACAGTCAAGGAAGTTAAGTCTGGAATAGGTTTTCAGCAGGGATGCACGGTATTATTGGCACGTCATCGGTATTGGCCGATAAAAACTCTAAAATGAAATATCGGCATCTGCGAATTCTGCCGATTATGAGAGGCCGATATGTCGCCTTCTCCTCCGCCGCCTGACTGTGCTTCCCTCGACGGACCGTGTCACCCTAACGGTCCTGTCGCTTCCTCCACAGGCTCCACTTCACTCAGCTGCAGAGGAAACACCAGGACTGTCAGGGTGAAACAGTTCGTCGAGGAGCTGCTTTGTTTGGCTGCACAGATAGGAAACACTTCGGCTGACAGGATGTATCACTCTGTTTAGAAAAAAAAACTTCTTCTTTTTAGTTTATACCGGCGGTTGGCAACCAGCGTATTAGGTGCATTACCGCCACCTTCTGCTCCGGAGTGTGGACCAGAGATTAAATCCTACACATTAATCCTGTCTGTCTAATAAACTCAAAGAAAACTCTACTGCTCCATCCACTTGGCAGGTTCATTAAAGTTTTAACGTTGAGCTCCTGAGCTCCAGTCTTCCTAAATTCTTCCTTCATATATTGTCTTTCTTGATCATACTTAGTACAATCTATGCTTGCATGCATAATAGTCTCGTCAGCCAGCTGGAAAAAAATATGTGCATATATCAATCGGCATCGGCAATCAGTCACAATGAGTTGGAAATATCGGCATATCGGATATCTGCAAAAAATACAATATCGTGCATCCCTAGTTTTCAGTAATCCTCTCCTTTTTTCATAGTTATTGTACAGTTATGATGTAAACCCATTCAAGCTGTGTCAGACCTGCGTTAAACCCAAGTCTGGAGCTGGATCATGAAGCCAGGTTAGACAACACCTCTCAGCTCATGCAGACTGATGGCAGTCATGGGTTTATCCTGGGGTTGCTTGGGTTTCGGTCTGAAAGGTATAACAGTATTCTCCCTCTAAAATATGAGAGGAAAAACAGAGAAGCAGTGCAGCCTAACCCTTTCAACTTGAGTTGCACAAATTTGTCAAAAGTGACAGCAATTTAATAAATCGCCGCTCTCCATCACACGCATATGCACACCCACCCACACACATGCACACAATTCCCAGTTATGCCCTCCACTGCCCCCTCTCCATGTATACGTAAATGAGGTGTATGCATGGGTGTGTGTGTGTGTGTGAGTATGTTAGAGAGAGAGTGTGTGTGCGTGGGCCCTGCGGTCTGGTCCAGGCATTAGGTAATTGACTGTGTCTTTGCTCAAGGCCTTTCATGGATCACCGTCCTTTATTAGCTCACTTCCCAGCACACACACATACATGCACACACACACAAAGTTCCCAGCAGCTCCACCCCAACCTCTTACCCCCCCACGAGCACCCAGACCCAATTGCCCGGAAACAAGGAGTGAAACAAGAGAGAGAGAGAGGAGCAAGGGAAGAAGGAGAGAGCAGCGACATGGGAATGAACTAACACGGCCCCAGGAAGTGGAGATAAATAAGAATGGAGAGTGAGTGGGCAGGTGAATGGGGTCTCCTGCAGCTGACAACATGGGCTGGGGGAATAGGATCTGCTTTGCTCAGTGCATCTATGCTGTATTTGTAAAATACAGAATGGACAACTTGTAGAGTATTTGTGTTTGAGCATGTGTGGTAAATGAAGATTTCCTCTGACCACAAATAAAGCAATCGGGGATAATTTAGCTCACCACTCTATTAGAAATATGTTGTCTCACCCTACATGCAGACATTTGCTAAAGCCGAAACGCATTGCAGGACGCAAATCAAAGCATCAGCTGTCACTGAACCCCATTTGCAATAACAAAAACCCCCCCAAAAAAACAACTTAACCTTGCATTGTTGCTTGCCTCTGTTTTGCATAATTTTGCTGTTTTGCTGCTTGCCCACCCTAAAAGAAAATTACATGTTTTTAAAATTTAAGTGGAGTGACAGTTTAACTACTTATTTTATGTGGGATATGACAGGATGATACAATGGTATAGATGTTAACTCTTAACTGTTTCATGTCATTATGTCTCCATGCACAATGGTGTGCATGTGCCTGTTGGTAGAGCATGAAATACAAGCAATATTGGGATCTGTCTGTATTTTCCAAAAACAAAGTCAAGAAAGATGGCAGCATTCCATGGGACAAGAACAGAAAAAGAATCACCCCTTATTTGACCAGTAGTCATACAATCAATAGGTTGACCAATCTGCTTATTTGAGAATAGTGGTATAGAAAGTATATAGAATAAAGACAATAGTGGTGGAACTTTGTCATTCTTGTTTGTTAAGTATCTTTCAGATGTGCTCCAAACATGAGATCCACTTGTACAATTGTTTCAGAAACCAAATACATCCAAATCAACAAAAATCTAACAACAACAAACTTTTCGATTGCTTCACTACAAAGCCCAACCTCTCCATATGAATCAATATTTTTCTTTCCTGACTAAAAGAATATCTATTGTGCGTTTGTGGGCGTCTGTGTGTGTGTGTGTGTGTGTGTGTGTGTGTGTGTGTGTGTGTATGTGTGTGTGTTTGAGCACACAACACAATTCTTTGTCATTTTATGTGTCTCCTTGATGGATGCTGTGAAATGACAGCAACCTACCTGCCAGTTGCCTAGACAATATGTATCTTATACACACTTGCACATGCACACACAAATGCATGTGTTCATGGACACAGTCACCACACACACCCACACAAACACACACACACACACAGCACATATGACGTACACTTACATACATACTGGCTAAACGTGACCTCCCTTTTCTCTGTGATAACATTGCTGCTGTTGCAGGATGTTGTTGAGGAGGATGATGAAGATAGCATTGCCTATCCTCAGCCTAGTCGCGTCATAATGCTGTCACTGAGAGCTCATCAGACCTCAAAATTTCCCCCTGTTCATCTCTCTGTCTGTCGCTTCATCTTTCTGTATCTCTCTCTACCTCTATTTACTCTCTCTCTTCTCTCGCTCTGTGGTAATTAGTGCGTTAGTCCTATCGTTGGCAGCACCCCCAGCTACAGCAGCAGCCAGCAGAGCTTCTTGTCACAGCTCAGAGGGCCAATGGAGTGGACAGCTTACCCTGGTACTCATCATCTTCATACCGTGCCGAGCCAGCCTCCCCCCAGCCACATTATCTAGCTGTGTTATCCAACCAGGCTCCTAATTATTTTCAAATCCTAGCCACAGCCCTATCACCCAGCCTCTGCCACATTACCTTGCCCTGCTTGTAATCATCACCTTAAGCCCTGCTTCAGCCCTCTACACAGCCTGAAGCCTCATCATTAACATAGCCCAGTTTTTCACTAGTTCCAGAGCACAGCTCTCTGGCTTGACCATCACAGCTCTTGGCAGTATGTACACAGCATCCCCAGTCCAAAGCAAGGCCTAGAAATAGCCCATGATGCCTGGACCTTTATTTACCTTAGCCATCTGTGTCACAGCAAGAAAGTCTATCAATGCAAATATGCCAGCCTACACCTCTCCAGGAACTCAATGGCCCCATCTTAGACCAAGGGGGGTTATGTAGTGGCTGCCCTTCTCGAGCTATGTGCCCTTGCCCTCACTGAACAGGTTCCTCACCAAAGATTCGCTTCTTAGACCTCAGACCCTCCTCTGCAGCTCTGTCCTTGATCCATTCACACTTTATTCTGTTGTCTAACTCTCTTGAAGCACCACATTTAAACACCAGCCTGAAATTTTGAACTCTCCTTGAGAATTGCAGCTCTGGCTTTGCTGCTTATGTGTAATACCCTTGTCATACCAACACTGTGATGCTGCTTAAACTTGCATTTGTGGTCAAACTTAATGGGTCATGCGAGTGTCACTGTGCAGTCTGTAGACTGTCTCCAGTTGCTCAGGTAGGGGTCTATCATACAGGTCAGCTGACAGCATGAAGCTTATGGTCCATCAGAGCATTCAGCACCCACATACAGCAGAATGTTCAGCGTTCAAGCAAGCAAAGTCTTCAGCCAGATGTAGCTGGTGGATGCTGCTTTGAATGCGAGTGTATGGCAAACATTGCATATCATTGAGGTTGCATTGGTAGTGTCGAGTGACTTTGTTTATTTGGCCAGATAAACCTAGGGGCCAACACAGCGCAGACATGAGTTGTTACAGCAAGTCTTTGCTGTCTCACTACTCCATCTACAGTTCTTCAATTCAGCAGGAAAGACAGCCATGCAGGCTGTTGTGGAAATAAGGCCAAGTGCCCAAAAGATTTGAGCGAAGAGTCATGAAGGGATAGGAATGAGACAGACTGCTTAAGAACATGTCCAAACCAGTTATTGTTTTAGGTTAAAGGGGCGATGACCAGGGGAGTTGACACTTATCTTGGTGCGAACCTCTATTAGCAGATGTTCCCTATACTCAAATTTGGATATATTTTGTGGGTTGCACTAGATATAAATTTGAGAGTAGTTTTTCCAAAACCATAATTATTTATGCTATTTAATGACATCAAACATGTCATGTCTAGCACAGTGGAAAGAGAAGTCATCTTGACATAAATTATTACTGCTGCAATTAATGTCAAAGATATCAGTGACACACCAAACTGTAGTAAAATCTGCATGCACAAACCTTCCAATACATGAAATTCTGCTATTATCAGAAATATAATTTCCAAAAAGTGGTTTGTGTGTGTTATCAGATATTGTCCTCCTCTTTCACATACACCAATATCCTGTGGGTCACTCTCCATGAATGAAGGGAGGGGGGAGGCGAAAAGGTTAGAGATCTGGTTTAGGGGGAGCAGGGAGAAGTAGACCGTGTGCATTACATCAGACACAGGTGTGAAAAGAGTATGGAAAATCAAAGCTGATGACAGTGTAATGCTTTAGGGTCAAACTAACCATTGTATCAGGAAACACTGGAACTATTCTGGTCATGTAGAAAAAATACTGCTGTTACCTAGCTCAAACTGTTTGTGTGTGGTCTCTGCTGTTTTGTACAAAAGCATTATAATATTGTAGTAACACATACTAAATGGCTGGATCGGACAGTAGAGTCACCATTTGCACTCAAACATGGCAGGACTATGAATTATCTTGTCACGAAAAAAGGCTACTGTTTTGTGAGTGAACAGTGCCTTAAACCTCTGAAAGTTGGAAACTTTAATACAACCAACGATATAATGTTCATCGTAAGATGAAATACTAAAATATTTTTTTAGCTTCTGCACCAATTAAAAGCACCAGCAATGAGTAATTTCAAATGCAGACATGGGAAAGCCCTCTCTGTCTATGCTAATTTTGGCTAATGTTATTAGCCATGTCACCAGCGGTACTGCCTGTAACCATAGAGGATAGCTAATTAGGAGGCTACGTGCTAATCAAGTACACTACAGTGAGTGGTCACGTCTGTGTCTGTCTGCGCTCCAAGCATTTCCTTCCCCTCACATTAGACTGGCACCCATCACAACTTTGAAAAGCTAACGTCTGATCAGAACCAACACACACTGATACACACCAGATCACACTTTTCCACATATATGCATACACATAAATACATGAATATACACAGACCGTTGCCGATAGCCTAACCACATATACACTTAATGTTGCCCCATAATCCTTGTTACCGCCACTTGCCACAACACACGCTCAAACACACACCCCTCTCCCCTACCACCCCCAACAGAGACACACACCATAGTCTCCTCCCAGCTACTCTGCAGTGTGGCTTTATTATTGTCATTATTTTATTGTGGGTGCAAAGCTTCAGGCAACGAGGACAGAAAAAGTCTGTCCACACACACACGCACACACACACTGGCTCGCTCTTAATGGCCTCAGCCATAATGTATCACCATGATGCATACAACTGATGTATGAGGGATCTTTTTAATGGGAACAATATTCATTAGCAATTAATATCTAAACTGAAATAGGCCACAAGTACAGACAATGGAATTAGGTGGGGCAGTAGCAGAGGCAGCATATGCTTGAACTTCTATACGTCCACCTTTTATGTGTGTCTGACTGTGTATGTATTTTCTGTGTTATCATGTCGATCCATCTATCCAATTCTGTTGCATTAGTGTCCAGGTTACTGCGGTGAAAAAGAAGGAACGCTAATTCTCCATAACGATTTTACGGCGTGTATAAAACTCTGCAGCCCCTTCATTTGCACAGCCATAAAACATTCCCCCTGCCACACTCCTTCCTACTCAGGACCTCAGATTTATCAATTAACCCAACACTTCGCTTCCATTATAGTGGCATTTTGCACTGCGAGGCCTGCATACAGAGTAACGATGAGGGCCGAGTGCATGCAGCATGATTTTAAATAGACAGTCTCAATTAAATGATTAGCGATCATATTTTGGCCTGACTTAAGAGAATGAATGACTTTAATATTTATGTTCAAAGCTGTTGGACCCGACTTGACCAGATTAACTCGGGTTAGTTCAGGCCAATTTTTTTAACTTAATTGTATGAATTTGTGTCAAGCTCCTGTTCAAAACTAATAAATAAAATTTGTGTCTGCAATTTATCATTAAAGAATACTCATTATGTCTGGCTTTGTTGTCCATAACCCAACACAATGACTGAAGTACTACAATTCAGCAGGAAATGATGCAGTTTAGAAGTACGATATTAAAGAGTGAGAAAGAAAGAACATTGCAATTATAGTGAAATCTATCTTTACAAAAATCTTTTTTGTCTATTTGTGGTTGACTTAAGACAACCAACAAGACAGCACAACTACTAGCATAGTTATGTGCAGTGTAACAGCTTTAGTATGATGCATTAAAATACAGAGATGACTCTTTCAGGGCTCAAAGAATACTTATTCATTTTTTTTTGCAATGTGCTATCGGTCTGAATGCATGCAGTAAATTGGATTTGTAACATGATTAACACAAATTAATTGTATTGTTAGCATAAATGCGTGGTCATTACAAAAAAGGTATTATTTCTGGAAACAGCAAGAATAAGCCCAATTTAAATGAGATCAATAAGCTATATTTAACTAATACTTACTCAGTATTTGTTAGCGTTAGTTTCAGCCTGACAAAAAAATGAAAATGGAAATACCTAATGTATAAAATGCAGTGTCATCATGATTATTTTGAGGCAAAGTCAGGATTTAGATATTTAGATAGTTTCCTCTCCATGTGTACATGGATGTAAGGAGAAAGCAAGCAGGGAAGCAGGATAAGGATGTCTGCGCTTTAATGGACCGCCTGTCCCTGTGCGGATATGCTCCACTGAACCATACTGTATGTAGTGTGGTATAATCACTGCCTATCTCTATCTCTATCTCCTGCCATCACTCTTTCTTTCCCTTGCTGTCTTGTTTATTTGCACACTTGTTCGTCTCTTTCTCTGTCTTCTTCATCTGCGGTACCTCGATGCAACTTTTTTTCTGACCCCCCACAACCCTCCACCCCTTCTTCACAAAGTATGTGTGGTGGGTGTGTGTATGTGCTATCAAATAGCTGAGTGCACAATACACACACACAGACCTACTTGAGGAACATGACAGCCCTCTCATACAGAAGTATGTTGGTGATAGAAGTCAACCCTGGCTGTGAAATGCAAATGGATTGTGATGAAGCTACCGTGTAGATGCACACACAGAATACAGCAGACAGGATACATAGACTTACATCTTTTTGTTGTCCAGAAAGCTTAAGAATACATTTTCTAATAGCAGGTAGAGGATGTTTTTTGAGTCTCTTATGTTGCCTGTTTCCTCTTACATTTTACGTGTTCTGTTTCTCCTGAGGAATCCTGTTCCATTGTTTTACTCTAAACTGACTTCTCACAGATGAAAGAAAATGGTGGACTTCCAGTAGTCTTTTGGTGTGCATATGTGAAAGCATGTGTCATTGTGTGTGGGAAACTAGTCTTTCCAATGTGTTTGTGTTATATATACTTTGTTTCGTATACTTGGTAAGCAGCCTGGTGTATACAATATGTGAAAGCCACACCTTTTCCTATGCCATTAGATGGTTGATAAATGTGTGTGTGTGTGTGTGTGTGTGTGTGTGTGTGTTTGTGTGTGTCTTATTGCAGGCTCATATGCTCACTAGCCAGCACAGGGAGCGTGTGTGGGGGGTTGGGGTGGCAGTTGAATCTGGAAAGGGAAGCAATCACAAACACTTAAACCTGCAAATGGCCTTGATGTCCTGTGCTAAGCAGCCTGTGTTGACTGATGAGCCTGTTAACCCTGGCTGAAACAACTCCAGCACAGGGGATTAGACAGCCACGCTGGTCCTGGCTGTTCCTGGCCCATTTTGCATGGGAATTGTGCATATTTAATCTAAGGTGTGCCGAGGTGCAAAGACAAGCCCCCCTCTTCTCCGTTTCTCATTATAGATGTGTAATAGCACCCCGAGGCTGGGGGCCTTAATTCACCAGCCCCAGCCCCAGTCTTAATCTCAGCCCCCACCTTCCCCCAGTGCATACTCTCAACCTAAATCAAAGTCCTAGTCTCAGCCCTCTTCCCAAGCTGTGTCTCTCCAAGT
Organism: Thunnus maccoyii; assembly: GCF_910596095.1. Classification (NCBI taxonomy): domain Eukaryota; kingdom Metazoa; phylum Chordata; class Actinopteri; order Scombriformes; family Scombridae; genus Thunnus; species Thunnus maccoyii. The sequence goes on along the minus strand of NC_056533.1, from coordinate 15,925,393 downwards.
CCTTTCCTTCTATATGTCTTATGGCATCAATATGTGTCAACCAAAGTGCTTGACAGTTTGTTGAACAGTGTCCGTAACACCCTCCCTCCTTATGACATCGGAATTACGTGTGACAATTTTTTGAATGGCTGTGAGCAGTCGAACCATGTTGGGTAGGTGCAATAGTTGTAAAAAGTTGTTTACCCTAATGATGTGTTGGAGGTGTGCCGGTTTGCAGAAAACACACTAAGACCATGTCCACACTAAGCTGGCTAAATTTGTAAACACATCTTATTCTCTCCGTTTGGCCCTCTGTCCAGACTAAAACTGCGTTTTTCTCCCCCGAAAATGAAGCTTCTCCAAAACGGCTTCCAGAGTAAATCTGAAAATGCTGGCTTGATGTTGTAGTGTGTACAGGGAAAACATAGCTTTGTAGGAATGCTGTCATATCAGTGACAAAACAGATGGTGGCAGTAGCATGGCGTTTCAATGGAAAAGGAAGAAGAAGAAACACAACGACAATAACAACAATGGCAGACGGCTTCACGCGAGTGTTGTTCTCTTTATTGTCTACTTTGATAGCTATCTAGCATCTTTCTCTCACTGAAATTGTTGTAATCTGTTTTTGCTTGAAAATGGCATTTCAGAACTTAGCCGGCTTAATATTGATGTAGTCTAAGCCAAATTCAGACAGACTTTAGATCTGCGTTAACAAATGCAGCCCTCGCTTTCACTTGAATGGGAGAAGTCCGCTGGCACTGCAGGGGTGCCAACACAGGGGGCTCTGGCAAAACAATGCAGGGTCATCCAGCAGAAAAGCTGAACCAGCCACCAACTTTTGCTGCAACACAACGCAACATCATCCAGCAAAGTGCGGCATTGGCCAATCAAACACATGCAAGCGCACAGTCCTGGTGGATTACTTTATAGTTTGAATGCTGTATTTCTTCTCTTTACATTGAAATCATCTACAAAAGATAAAATAGTTACCATTGTGATCACTTTCCAGACCTGTGAGTATTGCAAACCATTTTGCAGTGTTTTGGTTTCTGATAAGCCTTTAAATGCATTAATCCATTACTCCAACCAGACTCCATACCAACTTCCTGTATCGTATTTCATTGTCTAAGAAAGTTTTTCAAGTTATTTTATTTGATTCAGGTGAGGTCAACATTTTTAATGGCTCATGTGTGAGACTGTTTTCTTCCTTATTACTGAAAAATCCTTTTTGTGACTGTGACCAGACACCAACTGTAGTCGCTTACTCTTTTGGTAGTTTTGTCCTCCAATGGACTTGCTGTTGCTTTGTGTTTAAACGGTTTCTGTCTCTGTTTCTGCATGTTGAATTAGTTGAGAATTCTGCATCCGTTCCCTGATTAATGCGATTGAGTGTCAATGACAAGTGCTCTCTGAAGCATCTATCCATCTAATTTCATCTATCATGCCATCTCTCTCTCTCTCTCTACTCTCATCCCCCTCTAATCTGGCCAACACTTCTATCTGCGGGACAGAACAATTAATGTGTCTTCTCGTTTACTCACTCACACTTACCCTTATCTTTTCCTTTTTCCCTCCTCCTTTCCTTCATATTCCTCTTCAGACGATGCATTTTCTCATGCATTTCTCATGCCTCATATTACTACCTTGTGAGTAAAACGCACGTGTGGAGCGAGTGTCTGTGTGCATGTACATAGTTTCAAGAGGGACCCCATGCTGTGTGTGTAATTTCTTGTTTGTACATGGCTCCAAACATCTTTGGCCACTGCAGAGAGGGGGAGAGATATATAGAGAGGTTGAACAAGACAAAAAAAAGATTGAGAGAAAAGGAAAGAGAGGGGGTAGAGGGGAAAAAACAGGATGATAACAAAAGCAGCTCGGATTTCACAGACGCATATTTCATCAATCATGTGAATAAGTCGTGGTGATTATGCATGGCGGTGGCAGGCAGAGGGGGGGCTGATTACCATACACCATAAAGGCTGCTTTCTTATCTCACACACACTGATTAGTTTCTGTCTGCAGATAGCCTCTCACTCTTCGCTCTTTCTTACACACACACACACAGACACTCATGGGGTGCGTCTGTCGCTGGCATATACACACATGCATTTGTGCACATGCAAACTCATACACATACACACACATTCGCTGCTTACATTCTAGGTAAATGGAACTTACCGGGTGGCAGTAGGCCAACCCCGAGAGCCAGATGAGAATAGTTCACACAGCCTCTTGTAGCTAACTGGTTTTTACTTAATCAAGACTCAGAATAATCAGAATATTCTTCCAAAGACTGGAAAAATCATGGGAACAATTCCCACAAAAATGTACATTAGAAGTGCATTGGAATTCTAAAAGCAGGAAGAGTCAGGGTGGTAAAAACTGCTTGTTGGAATTTGAGCATTTTGTTGTAAGATGTCAAAGTAAGGTCAATATCAACACATTGCTCACATGATTGGATATGTTTCTAGGCCTATGTGCCAGTAAACTGCTGTGGAAACTGGGTAACTAAAAAGGTGAAGCATGGTTTTTACAGTAGGCATTTTACTGTACAACTTGTACATTGTCTACTTCTGCTTTACGTAACTTTTTTGGTGGACTCAGATCAAAAGGAAGTTGAAATAAAAGCGGAATCCTGGCCTTTACATGACACAGAATGAGAGAAAGAGAGACGGGAGGAGGATGAGGAGGTGAGGCTGGGGCAAAATTAGCTACGTATGAAAGGCCTCGCTTTGTGTCTCCACAAGGGAATTAGAAATTACTCTTTTCTCTTGTGCTCCCCTCTCTCTCACGCTCTGATATATAATGTAAACTCATTTGGTAACCAGGCTAGAGCTGCGTTGCGCTGTCTGAGTGCCTGCATGTGAGAAGTGTGCCTGGGACGCATTAGGGCCTCCTGACAGGGGCCTGGGTGAAATAAGTGAAATTAATGGAGCTCCTTTCATGTCGGACAAGGCCGCGGCACCCCTTTCACGCCGCGTACAGTCACAGAAAAGTCAATACTTTTTTATTACTCCTCGCTTGCCCTACATTCCCCGCTACAAGTGCTCTGCTCACTAATTGGTTTCAGTTTGCAGAGAAAGAGAGAGAGAGAAAAGGGAGAGAAAGAGAGGGAGGGGACTCCATCCCAAAGAACACTGAAGCAAATAAATCAATCTCATATTTTTTCTCTTGGCTGTCTTTTTTCATTGAGTAACATCATGGCAGAGAGAGGGAGAGATGAGAGAGAGAAATAGAGGAGAGAGGGAGAGGGTAAATGGTTGGTTAGAGCACGCCTGGTCCCCAGGGAGCATAATGATATCTGAGAGCCTGTTAATGGAGACGAGTGGTTAAAGTGGTCTGGGGCCCTGGCCATGTCACCCCTGGGGGTTTCTAACCAGCAACTTCACCTTTGTTGGCTGCTTACGCTCTGGGCTCAGAGGCACATCACCAAAAGAGGAGCATCTCACCAAAATACAATTTCTGGCAAATGCTTTGATAGAATTGCAGAAAAATGACATTGAGCTCAACTACTTGTGTTTGCAATATGTTGGAATCAACTTCATCAAAGCCTCTTTAGTGACGGTTTGCCCGATGTTACATTTTTCAAGCCTTATTGCACTGATGTCATCTTGTATGTAAAATATTTTCAGAATGTGCTGAATAATTAACACAGCTTTTTTAGCTGAAATAAGAATGTTTTGCAGTCCATGCCCACATTTCTGTGTAGGTCTGCAAATATATGTGTGTATAAGTGTTTGTGCATGTGTGTGTGTGTGTACTGTATGTGTCCTGTCTGCCAGTATGTTGTTCACTGTTGTGCTAAACTTAAGTGGCAGTGGGGTTAGCCTCTTTCAGAAACAGCACAGCCACAAATTGATGTGACACTTTGAACCCCCACCCTCCTCCCCTCCCTCCCCGCCAGCCCACCACCTCCCACAAACACATACACACACACACACACACACACACACACACACACACACACACACACACACACACACACATACACATACACGCACACCAATCAGCCTCCAGTTAAAGGGAGATTCCACCAGTCTCGTTTTCTTTCTGCATCCCAGCTTTCACAGCTTTAGAGTGTGGACTAGGGTAGGTTTGCGGGGGTTACAGCATTGAGTGTGTGCGTATGTGTGTGAAGGAGCTGTCACAGAGGGCTGGCATCACCATCCAGTTTGCCATCTCTTCTTCAGCTTGACAAGTCCCTGCTCCCTACCCTGTGGCTAACACACACAGACACACACAAACGCAAACACACTGTCTCTCTGTCTCTGTCTCTCACTCCTCTGTCACACACGTATTATATGTGAAAACACCGCTCACAGACTTGCATGTACAGTATAAATGCATATAATGAATACATTTATATGCATACATACACACACACACACACACACACACACCTATCCAGACGCACAGACAACCACATGCTGTGTATTACACAATGAATGTGTTGACAAAACACGCAGTGTTCTCTGGACACCCTGACAGTAAAACATCACATCTCATCATTGTTACTGAAAAATGTATCTTTCTATTTAAATTTAAACTAGTATTTACTTCTTTTTTTGTTTTGTGCAAGAGTCTCTATTTGTGTGGCTTCACCGTGTGATGGTGGTCATGTGTGTTTGTGTGCCAGTACATAAGTATGTCCGTGTGTTTGTGTGTGTGTGTGAGTTCTCTTCTCGGCAGTTGTTGGTGTCAGATCGCAGAGGGGTTCTGTTTGTTACAAGGACAGGCTTGTCCCCGCCCCCAGGCGTCGGCAGTACGATGATTGTCATGACGATGGAGTGTGAGTGACAGGCGGGATCACATGTGGTACCCGGGGAGCAGGAAGCCCGAACCGCCCCAGTCCCTGACATTAGTTTGTCCTTCATCAAAACTTTACACTCGTTTATAACTACTCACTCGTTCTGTTGCAAAATCTCTCTCGTTTACGTTTTTTACCATCTGTCTTTCTCATGTACTGATCTCTGTTTCTCTTTTATTTCTGTCTCTGTCTCTATCTCTCTCATTTACATTTCATTTAATACTGTCATATCTCCATTTATGTTTCTCTCCTCGTTTCTCTTTCTCTCATTTACTTCTCAGTCTTTTGCTCACTCTGTTACTCCGGTGCCAAGCTCAAAATATATATATTTTTCTAGGCATCACAGCAATCATTCAGTAGTCTAAGTGTTCTGTTAAGAGGGCCAACTGGAGAACAGGTTGTATTATTTCACACCTACATACACACACACGCACACAGCAGCAACTAACGTATGCCTCGGCAGGTTTTTTTGTTTCGTCAAGATGTATGTGTTGATGCAAGCTTATGCCTGTGTGTATGTTTGTATGTGTGTACACAATTGCATGTGTATGTGTGTGTTTTGGTGAGAGAGCGTGAGCTTTTTGTGCATCACAGCAGAAAAGGAGGTCAGGTTTGCATGGAGACTCGGGCATTCATCATTAGCCTGCTGCCGCTGCCGGTAATGTTGCCCGTTACAGCCGTGATTAAGAGCCCCGCTTAGTTCCAGCAGCCGGTGCAGACACACAAACACACACGCACATGTGTGGTATCAACTACTTCTCCGGTAATCTGTAGTTTTATAGAAAACTCTCTCTCTTACACCATCACCCAGTTCAGTGTGCATTCATGTGAGTGTGTGTGTCTGTTGTTTGGGGGCTGTGCTGTACATGGTCTCTAACTCGAGCAGGCTTCAGGGTCTGGTGAGAAACCTGTCATAGTCACTCATGAAAAGAGCAAGTCACCACTCTCTCTCCACACACACACACACACACACACACACACACACACACACACACCACACACACACACACACACACACACACACACACACACACACACACACACACACACACACAGTGTTTCTTTGAGTCATGATGGATGGATGTACACATTTACCTTCATTTATGAATGTTCTTCTCCCATGAGAACATAAGATGCCATCATACCACACCACATCACATTGCATTCTGACAGTTCTAATTGAAATGGCATCAATCTGTTTGCTGCTTAAATATATATCTGCATTTATGGATGATGTGTAGTGAATGATTTCTCATTTATTATGTATCTAGATGAAATCCAGCAGGTGAGATGCTCAACCACAGACAAAATAAATTCTTGTCAGTAACAGACAGAGTCCACTTTTCCTGTTGCATAGATCATCCCCTAATTGTTTTAGGCTTGTGTTTGGTTTGCACATGAGAAATTTTTTAATTAATCTCAAAAAGGAGTTGACACATTTTGAGTGGGTGACCACTGATGTTTGGTTTTTAACATTTTTTAGAGTTAGAGAACAAATCTTTTAACTTAACCAATGTTAAAAAATGTAATGTCCTGTTTTTTTTTTCATTTTCTCTCCATTCCTCCGCCTCTTTTCCTCCTCTGCCTTGCCTCTCCTCCCCTCCAGCCGTTCAAGACAATGCTCACCACCTGCAACGACTTTGATAAGTTTGCTCGTCTGTACTCCAAGCCAGGCAACATTGTGCAAAACACCTTCCTGGCCTGAGCAAATGAAGAGAAGTACAAATAAAGAAAGATTGCTTTAAATGACTGTGTTGATTGAACTTTTTTTTATTAATTTCAATGCCTGATACGTTCATGTTCACTTTATGCTCTTTTCTTCCTTTGAGTCTGTAAGCTCAGTGTTGTCAGCCAAGTTAGGGTTCACCTCATGTATCTTGCAGCTTTTTGCTCAAAGAAACACTTCTCAGTGCTCTGCTGCCTGATGTGTCAGCTGTGTCGTCCAGAATGTGTGTGACTGAGTGTGCAACCCTATAATCTTACTTGTGGATTTATAGACATGCAAAACATGTTGAGCAGCAGTGAACTATCCTGGTGGTAATTCCAATCTGGTGACCCACTCTAAGAGACAGTCTGTGTGCCTTCAGGTAGTCATAGTGGCAGCAATGCACAACGTTCTGACATGCAATTCACCAACAGCCACCGCATACTGTATATTAACACACATATTACATCACAATGTACAGAATATAATCGGAATGAACTGTTGGCTGCTTGTTGTGTCTCAAATCTGTTGTACCTTGCACAGGAGTAGTTTCAGCTGCATTTTTCAGTTGTCCATCTCATGCACAGGATAGATACGCTTCTATTTTAATCAATACAGCTGCCCATGCAGGCTGCGTGATGGCTCACATTTTACTCATGCTTTACGTGCAGAAAAAAAACTGCCAAAAACACAGTTGACTTACAAAGCAGTACTGTGCCTTAATGCATCTTCTGTAGACACTGATGAAAGACTGAAGCTGCTGCTGCTGCACTTCAATGTTCTGCTTTCACTACACAGTCTGTGTAGACATGGTCTAAGTGTTGATTGTGTTTCGCCATACCCATTTCACATATATAAAGTTTAATAGCAGATGTCTTAAGTCTTTTCCAGCAATAAAAGGCCAAAAACTTTAAAAAAAGCAGCATTGGTACTTAGAGGATACATTGGATGATTTACAACCATTAATTAAATGCCAACACAAAACCAGTTTTTTTTGCCATTTTTGCTTAAAAGCAATTAATCAAAATCAAAATTGTTGCCAAATAATTTTCTGTCGATCACGTAATCGATTAAACAACTAATCATTTCAGCTCTAAGAAAATAACTTCCACAGACGTACATCATCCTCCATTTTTTCTGAAACCTTTTGAAAGATGTATTTTAAATTAGAGTATAAAATATTTAGACTAGCACTGAACTTTACTTTTACTTTTACTTTTACTTCTACGTCTGATAAAGAAGACTTCACATGACACCTCTTCGTCTAAGGCCCTGAGGCAGAACTTCCTCACCTAGTTGTCTGTTCTGATGGTGAAGTAAAAAGTGAGTTCAGAGTCTCTACTCCCCATCACTGTCTGTCTCTAGCGCAGGCACAGACACCATTACAGAAGACACAAAATTCTTGTCGCTATTGTAATTCTCCACCGCTAACTTCTATGTCTCCATTCCTCCCACCACCCATGGGTGTAGATTTCAAGATTTCAATATCAAGGTGTTGCTGGATTGTCCCTACCAATATTTTTACCGATTTCAAACAATCTAGCTGTTTTAACTCCACGTAATGTTCATGGTAAGATCTCTGCAGAGTTGCCAGGTTTGTGTGTTTTCTGCAAAAAAGTGTTATGATAAAGAGTGAAAGAGCAGGATATGTGGGATGCGCGACCTGATGATCTGGCAACCCTCAACTTCAAGCTGTAGGCATTGTTGACCAGCAGCAGTTGACTGGCAGCAGCAGTAGTGGAGTTGGTAAGGTGGAGAATCTGAAGTGTTTAGCATTTATAGTTAAAATGCTCCAAACATCACAGAATCGAAAACAACTTCACTGGACAAAACTAAGATGATTTTATATTATATTTAATTTCAGGAGTTAGGTGTTGTTAGTTAATTTGTTTAATGCTGTTTAATTAAACAACTTTATTACTGTTGGTAAAAATTCCTCCCAAAAGCAAATTAAGACATCTGGTTCTTTTTAAAGAAAAGTCAAAGTGACAGTAACAGTTGAGCTTAGTTAATAAGAAGGTTCTGTAATCAATCCAAACATTAATCTTTGAAATTAGTGGGAGAAATATTTACTGTTTAATGCCATCTCTCCCCTTTTCCAGGAGTGGATCAAGAGTTATTATTCCATATGTCATTAAGACATGAACATTATTTATAAGCTAAATTAGCCACAGCTTGTCCAACTGATCTGTTTGTGACTGTCAGGCATCATTTTATGAAAAAACCTGTCAGCAGCAGCCTGAGCAGCACAGAGACACACAGACAGGTGAGCTGCAGCCACTCAGGTGAGCTCTGATGTCAGAGTGAAAGATCTAACCATAAGTCCAGGAGCTGAATGAAAAATAATACAAATAGAAGCTTTTAGATGATTTAAAGATAAGTTTGAGCATCACTGTCCATCTGTCATGAGACTCTTGAGTTGTGTCGTCCAAATCCACAAACTGAACTGGACAGAATCTCAGGTGAGGTTTGAAAACCTTTACAGCAGCGAGTTTGTATAAACAAAGCAGCACATTACCTACAGGTTTGTATACATTTATTTTATTGTAATATTTATTGGGATAGTCTATTATACGTTATTTTAAAATATTAATTTTGGTCTCAGATTTGTAGTTAGGTAGTCTATCAATAAAATAAAATTTAAAAATCAAAGAAAGTCCAGTTTCAGGCAAGTCAGCAAGTGTGTGTTCCGTAAAGTAAACATTTTGCAGAGTCAGGGTCTTTATGTGTGTGCACATATGTGCCTATGAAGGAGAAAAAAGTGATAGAGAGCAAGTACACATACACACTTATTTTAGCCGTCTGACAAAAATGTCCCTACCAAAGTTAAAACCAAACCTATGCCCTTGCCACCACCTACTTTTCCTTTCTTTCCTCTCTCTCTGTCTCTTCACTCTACTCTCCCTCTCCTCCATGTTGCAGGCATTCCCCCGGGCCTGTGCTATAAGGCATGGAAGACGAGCAGAGACAGAGCATTTAGTAATGGCTTCTTAATGGGCTTGTCGACAGCCACATTAGAGCGCACAGGCAGCGGGCGAGGCTGGGCAACGATATGCCAAGCCAGATGCCATGCCAGCTGTGGCACTCCGCTCTCTCACTCACACTCTCATTTGTAATCACATTTCTCATACGGATGGACGTCATGTGCGTAAAGGAGAGAAAGCATGTCCCCTCCCAGTTCCTGTCAGTAAAATCTTTTCATCTGCTCTCCTGTGTGTTTCCTCTTCTGTGTGTTTCAACCTGGTTTTACTGTTCTGTTGGTTTTAAGCAGAAACAAGACTGTTTTTATAGTGTTTACATGGCACCCCTGTAGCCTAGGAATTATGTTTATATACTAATATTACATTGCTTTAACAAATGTAATTGCTGTTTAGAATATGCAATTATTTTTTGAATAAGTTAAGCGCTAAATTTACATGTCACTCTGTAGTTGTGGGGAGGGGGTCGAGGTGCTTCAGGTCACTATGGACTTTTTTTCTGTATTAAACCAAGACCATGATCTTTTCCAAACCTTAACAATTGCAGGTAATTATTATCCGGAAAACCAGCAACATCACTAAAAAGAAGTGCAATGGGGAAAGACACGTATCAATATAATTTGAAACACTTCATTTAAAGGAAAACGAAAAGGGAGCACACATTGTCGGTAATAATCTGTCATTGGATACAATTAATGTGCTCACCCAGCCATTAAATTGGCCAGGCCGATATATTGATAGGTGGTTATTAGGTTATCACAGATGTGTTGGTATCTGCGTATATGTTGATTGATAACTATCAAGAAATTTGAGGTAGTTTAGAAACAATGTCGTCATTACATTCTAGCACAGAGCACTGACAAGTTTATTTTTAATGATAAAATGTCCCACTCAGCTCATATCTTTGTCACAACTGTTTAAGAAATGTGTTTAATTAAGGGATTGTTTGATTATTCTATTGTATATTAAAAATGAGTGTTTCTCTATAACATTATTACATATTCATGACTAAAAAAACAACATCAAAGTTTAAAAAACATCTTTAGGTATCATTTTATAAGAGTTTAACAGTGAAAAATTCATCAAGACTTTGTGGGTGTGGTTTTAGCCAAACACACTGAACATTTTTCACCTAAATTATGAAGTATCTGTGGTCTTGCAGGGCTGGGTTTCAAAGGACATTAAGGACATGAAAAAAAGAAATGAGGAACACAAGCATGGAAAAAGAAAGGAGAGAGGACAAAAGGAAGGAAGCAAAATGTAGAGAGGTGAGAGAGGAGAGACTAAGGAAGGGTATGAGTTTAGGAAGTAAATGAATAAGAGGGCACTGCAGGAGGGAAAGAAGGAAGAGTATGATAAAGTAAGGGGAAAGGGATGACAGAGAGAGGGAGGAGTGATTAAATGAATAGATGGATGATTGAATCAATTAATAAATGTTAATGTGCTACAGTGTAACCAGGGACTGACGTGTCATTGCCAAAGGTCTTATAGGTCTCCAGTAGGGGGAGCCATGTGTCGGTGACTCCAGTCTGTGTCAAAGACCTTCATCAGTACAATAATGTGTGTGTGCACGTGTGTGTGCCGCCAAAGACTGAATAGTCAGAAGGTGGTTCTTTGTTTCCCCATCTGATCTGATCTCGTGCCACCAAACCAAATTTTCCTGCATCAGCGATGATCAAGTGTGATGTGGATGCATAGAGAATAAAGTATGTGTGTGTTTTTGTGCTTCAGTGTGTGCAAAGCTGTGCATGTGTATGTTTGTGTGTGTGTGTGTGTGTTCATGTATTGGCAGCTGATAGCATTTTAGGAGTTGAAGCCTATATACAGACTGGCGGCCCTCTACGCTGTATCGACAGCTGCCAATTGTCACTCCAATGACTGACAGTTCTGTATTGATGGACGGGACCTGCTGACAGAGAGATGGAGGACAAAACAAAAGGAAACCGAGCACTGATGGTAGAGAGGGTCAGAAGAGAGAGTATAGAGAGGGAGAAACAAGGCTGGGGGAATACGCTGACTGGGACCTGTGAAACTTTCTCAAGGTCATGGTAAGGAAAGAAAAGAGGAAAGGAGTGGGAAGAAAAGTTTCAATCCTGGGTCTGGATCACTTTACATTCACCTCTATCATGAGAGTATCCCCCTGCCCCCTGTTATGCATGTGTCACAATTGTTTAGCCACCAAGGATTCACTCATCCAATCTGTGGATACACATGTATATTCACATTTTTAAGTAAAGGAATTATTTTAACTGAATCAGAGACCATGTACACATTAATTGTTAGACATAATAGTACTGCCACATGATTGAAGTAAACCTAAAAATACTAGGGGTCATGAAAGTTAACAGCAAGTCAAGCTGCATTACATTACCTTCATTTGACGGACACTTTTATCCAAAGCGACTTACAATGGGCCTTTTTTCATATTGACTTATGATAGTACAGGTGTTACTAATAAGATTAATAATGGCTCTGTACTGTTCAAGTGTCCCAGTAAGTCATGACAGCGAGCCAGCATGCACCACACCAGGACCCTGAAACTGAATCAGCTAAATGGAATTCAATTCAATTCAGCCATTATTAATTTTATTAAGTACTCCTGTGCTTTTCCTATAATGTCCCCTATGAAAAAGGCCGATGAGTGCATTCAACCTCCAAATATGTAGTTAGTTTCCAAAAAACAGCTGAGAGTGGGTTCAGTGCTACAGTACAACTGCTGAGAGCTTTTGTTGTTGTTGTTGTTTTAGATGTTAGCCAGGGCTTCTGTGGCATGTTTAGGTGTAGTCTGAACAGGTGGGTTTTCAGTCTGCTGCTGAAGATAAGACAGAGACTGTGCTGTGCTGGCATTAGTGCGGAGTTCAGCCCACCACTGTAGAGCCAGGACAGACAAGAGCCTTGACTGTGATGAGTGACTGCAAGGGAGTGACGGGGCAGCCTGTGATCCAGAGGCAAAGAGGTGTAATGGTCATACCACTGTGTTTCTACCATGGATTGAAGGTAGGAGGGCAACAGAGTTTTGAACTGGAGCTTCAACAGCGAGCCGGTGAAGTAAAAATGAAGTAACTTGTGTATAACATATTAAAGGTGTTAAAGGCATTTTCAGAGTTAAATAGGCTTATTTCATGTCTGGCTGGCTTTTGACTCACCGATTGGCTGATTTACAGGCTACTGTTTTGCTTGTTTTGTTGGTTTTTTTGGGTTTTTTTTGCTCATCTCTGATATGTCTACACTGACTGATGTCATGGCTTTGCTGAGTAGGGAAGCACTGATGATCACCTGTTTTAGCGATTAATTGTTGTGGCAGAGTAGTTTTGGACTGAGCAGTAATCTTTGTGTCTTCTGACTGACCTTCACAGTCCATCCCCAACACACACACACATCACCACCAAAATATCTTGTACATATACACACACATACAATACACATACTTGTGTCTATAGGTCTGTGTCTACGTGTGTGTTTTGCCTCACCTCAGGAAACTTGTGGCTAATTCCATTAGTGGGAGGAGAGAGTATGTAAATGAGGGGAGACAGCTGGTGGTGAAGGGAGGTTGATGGAGTGAGCCTGGGGGGCCACAGACACACACACACACACACACACATTGCTACACGTTCGCACATGTGCAGATATTGTCTTTATGACAATAAAATGAGAGTCTGACAGAACTTCACATGTATGTATAAAAACACATCAGACACACACTGGGATTTTTTTCTTAAAATCTTGTGTGTGTATATGAGAGCAGAAAGAAAACAAGGGGACAGAAAGAAGACTGCTGTATGTGCACCACTGTATAACTGCACTTTATCCAACTTGCTTTGCACACACTTAATGTATGTACATGCATGACACACACATACACACACACTCACACACAATGTCTCTCAGCCATATTTCATAACTTCTGTGGATATGTTGAAAATTCACACATGTACACGTGAAATAGTCAACATGTGTGTATAAATGTGTGTGTTGTGTGTGTGTGTGTGCGTGTGTGTTATAGGGCCGGGGGGTGAGGGTTAGACAGAGGGTCCAGATGGTTGGGGAGATAGATGGAGTGATAGTTAAAGACAAAGAAAGAGAGAGAACAAAGACAGATGTAGTCACTGTTTATCATTCAGGAGCCTCTCCCGTTGGTCACTTGCACTGCTCTGCTTGCACACACATACACACACACACACACACACACGCACACACACGCACACACACGTACACACACACACACAAGCATGCACAGGTAGGTGTTGGTCATAATCCTATTGTGTATCAGCAGTGACCACAGCGCAGGACTCTCTCATCACCTGTCACCTCAGAAAAACACACACACACACAGACAGACACACACACACTCACACACACAGACACTATAATCCTGTCAGTAACTGTGATTGAATTTAGAGGGGATTTAATTTCTTATAAATCTAACAGCATACTGTGAATCATGGGAGCAAAAAGTAAAGTTCTGGGCATGCATGTCGACGCATGCACTCCTCCTTTCTATCCTTTCTGAATTATGTTTTCATGTCACTTTGATCCCTCTTGTCTCTGTTATTCCTGTGTTGCAATATATCAGTCTGCACTCTGTGCACAAGTCTCACTATACATTCACTGCATCCATTATTTTTCACAAAAATACTTATTCTTTTTCTCCCTTGTGGCAATTTTGCATAATATTACAGCCAAATTAAAGTGAAAGCTGTCTACAGTATATGGGACTGGAAATAGCTGCCGGGAAATGGCTGCAGATGGGAACCGTGAGGGTAAAGGCTACTAAATGGTGCTGAATGTTCACAGATATACATTAAACTGTCCTAAAGCACAGGAGCAGCATGTTAAAACTGTAATTGGGTGGTTTTCCTCTTTCAAGTGAGGTATTGTTGGCTGAATGTGATGTACTGTGGTTGATTGACAGGAAATGAGAGAGGAGGCTGGGCAGTCTGTCATATTGCTAATGTGATAGGTAATGCCCCGAGGACACACACACACACACACACACACACAGACACACACACACACACACACGCACACACATATTACAGAGTGACTCTCTTTCTATCTGTCTCTCTACACACACCTCAGTTTCTCTCTCTGTCTCAATCTCCCTCCCGCGTACACATGAACAGTTTGTCATTTTTTTTCCTCTTCACACACACTCTCCCTGTCTCTCTCTCTAAATCACTCACACACACCAACATACACACTCAATGTTTGGCTGCGTGGTCGTTTTACTGCAGGTTAATAATGAGAGGAGAGGTGTGTGACCCTGTCAGAAGTGTGAGAAACTGACCCAAAGAAATCAGACAGGGGCCGAGACCCCCCAACCCTGAGGGCATAAAGTGTGTGTGTGTAATAGAGAATGAAAAATGTGTGTGTGTCCATCCACAGCTTTTCATGGATGACATATGTGAGGTCATTTACATACTATTACCTTTCTACTGGATATGATGCACCCCACACACACAGCTACACACACACACACACACACACACACACACACAGCTACACACACACACACACACACACACACACACACACACACACACACACACACACACACACACACACACACACACACACACGGATTGGCCTGGTGTGATGCCCCTGTCAGATGTCAGGATGCAGATGGGAAGGGATGGAGGGGGGTAGGTCACGTCTGTTTCCCTCTCTCTCACACACACACACCTGTCTTACCCCCCTATGATGCCCAGTTACTAAGAGAGTTGTCAGCACGTCTGTGTGAGGCTTCAACTGTTTGACATCTGCCAGCAACCCCCCAAAACACGCACACACATATCTCCCCTACCACCTCATTTCAGAACAACAGAGCATCTCCCAGTGATCAACATTTAGACACAGTCATCACTTACCGGTCCCAGCTGCCAACACACACACACACACACTCATGAGGAGAGAGAGTGTGAGAGAGATGAGGGATTGGAGAGAAAGGCCTGAGACATGAAAAAAGCCAGAAAAAAGGAGGGAGTTTACCTGTCTGTCCTGCTGTGTGTGTGTGTGTGTGTGTGTGTGTGTGTGTGTGTTAAAGTTTATGTTTTTCAGCTCTCCACAGCTCTCCATACTTACACTCCGAGTGATAGAGAGACAAGCCTCCATTTGTCCCACTTTCATACAAGATAATGAAGCTGTCATTCTCAGACACCCAGACAACTTCACTGGATTGGTACAAGAGCACAGGCTGCTGCTCAGGGACACACACGCACACATACACACACTTACATAAGCACACAACGCTGCGAGCTATTCCCCAGGCCCCTGTTAAGCATATGTCAAATATAACCATGTATAGAAAGTGAGATTGTGTGACATATGTACAGCTGGCTGAATGGCAAAGACACAAAGCACAGAGCAACAGACACACACAGACACACACATGCACAAACACACACACAGACACACACACATGCACACACACACACACACTTCTCATATCTTTAACATGCAAACAAACAGACAGACAGCCCTGATAGCAAATAAAATGAAATCAACCTTGAATGGCAAAACCCTCTGTGAATACTTGTCTCCTCTTTACAAGTCAATTTCATATCCTGTAGCTCAAGACAAATCTAAAGAGATTTGGGAACAGTGTAGAAACAGACGGAAGATGGAGGGGAATAAAACAGGTTACAGAGAGAAAGAGAGAGAGTATGATAGACAGAGGGGAAGAGAGAGAGAGCTTGGTGAAAGCTGGGGTGGTGTGTTAAATTGGGGTTGAAAAGACATAACTGTGCCACAGATTCATAACTACAACTAGCATGACTTATGCCAGAAGATTAGATAGAATTTTTACTCTTTCAGACAGCTCAGTGGGTTAAGACACATACCATTATTAAATGATGTTGTGGGTTTGAGGCCTTTGCTTTTTTGTCAGACTATCGGAATGAATCACAATTCACTATTAAGTATCTTTGAATGCCTTTTAAAAGTGCTGTATAAATAAAATAAAATGAAAAAAAAGTATTACTATTAAACCGCCTGGGTGGTTTTTAGAGACAGATTGATCAACCTTGACCTTGTCTTCGGAGTGTCAAAACTAGCATTAAGAATACTGACACCATAAGAATGTAATTCTTTTTGCTTGTCTTCATTTAATAATTGCTTTATCTATATGATGATGATCTATATGAGGTGTTGTGTGGTATATTATGTATATTAACATTAGCTATTAGAATTACAAAAAAAAAGTATTGAAATTTGTGGTTGGAAATGTTCTAGTATTGCCGTTTCTTAAGGGGTTCCATGTACATACAGTTGGAGGATGTGCAAGAGACAGATTTAAAAGGGAATGGTCAAAATTCATGCAGCACAGGCAGACATAGCCTGACTTTTAGTCTCTATCTCTAAAAACACTGGATCCTACACTTCCCATAATGCAACTCAATAGCTTTTTTTTTTGTGTACGCCTGTGTCTTTCAAATTCCACACCCACACTTTTTCTGCAGGCTTTCTGTTAAAGATTTTAAGTTTCCAAGCCCAAACAAAGATAACTCTTATGACATCACTGTGAGCTAACCAGGGTTATTTTTTCAGACTTAAAGCTCCTACAGAGCCACAGAAAACATAAGACAGTCTGCGTAGTGCTTCTCCAAATAAGTAAACTGAACTTCATGTATAAAATCATAATGGGTTTAAATAAACACCATTTGAATACACTTAACTGCTTTACTTTACTTTTTAAAATCTGGGTGAACAAAAACACGATGCAAAACTCCAGACAGAAATAGAACAGAGACGCAGAATGAGTGTCTGAGTTGTGTGAATGTGAGCAAATGAGAAAGAAGGGGGGAAAATCAGGAAGGCGGTTAACTTTTTTTATCCGATCATCCTCACACCCACTCATCTCTGTCTATTCAAAGAAAGACATAATTACTGCTTTGAGTATTTAGCCTCATAATTTACTCGTTTCTGTCACATTATTTACAAGTCTCTCTCTCTCTCTCTCTCTCTCTCACTCTCTCTCTCTGTCTCTTTCTCAGCGGGGGTTCACCCCTATAATCTAGTCTGTTAGGTCCAATCCATATTCCAAGTTATTATCACTCTCATTTGCTTATTAAGTGCTCCCTTGTTTTCTTCAAATAAAGTTATAATTAGAGATTTAGTGTCGGCAGCTTGAAATACTATCTCCTCTTTATGGAATCTTGGGTGGGATGAGAGAGAATCGTGTTTTATCATACTCGAGGAGTTAATGAGGATGTGCACAGCTTGATATTGTGTTTGTATGTGTGTGAGAGTGTGTGCGTGTTTTCTAATTATGTCTCTGTGACAGCTTTCTGGCCTCCAAAATACCCATATACTGTATACCCTCTGTTGTTTTGTCCTCCCACTGATTTATGTTAATGAAGTAAAGCACAAATGAGGGAACATACAAGCTTGTGCTTTATGTATTGCTTGAAATGAAAAACATATTGACTTCATGTTTCAAAACGGTTTTTCATTCTTCATTTTATTTTATAAAAGTAACACATTTTTAGTTGGAATTGATAGGAACTGAGGAGACTTAGGCCTCATAACTCGGACACCGTTGGCAGCTTTGAATACCAATCACTAATGTTTCCTGAGGATGATCCACTGATCCATTTTTACCTTCTCGTGACCCACCCTGTGGGCCCAACCCTGTCTTTGAGAAACAGCAGAGTAGAGTACATTAAGACACGCCCCAGCAACACACTGATTACATATGCTAGCTACGGTAATGAGCTGAGCTGGACAGTGGAAGACTGCTGCTGTTTATGGCAACTCATTATCTGGCCCATTGACCAGAACTGTTCTACACATCACAGAGCCCTGTGTCCTCTACATCTACCCGACCATCACTCTCTCTGCTTGTCTGGATGGGGGGGTGTGAGTGTGTGTATACGTGCGTGTGCACGTGTGTGTGCCCAGATATGGGTGTCAATTGGGGGTTGGTTGAATGGACTGGTTTGTGTGTATGAAAGTGGTAAGACGTGGTTGTTGGATAGATGGATAAATGAAGGTATGAATGGATGGTTAGAAGTGAAAGTGTGTGTGTGTGTGTGTGTGTGTGTGTGTGTGTGTGTGTGTGTATTTGCTTACATGCGTGTTTACATCATGAAAAGTAAGATGATTCCTAAGCTAATGATCTCACACCCGCACATGCAGCATTACACATTCATTTGAGTAATACTTTGTGCCGTTAGTTCTATTTAAGTGTGTGTTTGTGCATTTCTATATTCGATTATATGCTGAAGTGTCTTACTCAAGAGTGCGTCTGTGTGTGTGCACGCGCATGTTACTATGATCGCCTGCCAAAGTAAAGTGTTTGCAGCCGAGAGAGACAGGGGCGCTAAGCTCAAGGGCACATTTGTTTCAAGCTAATGATAGAATGTAAATGGAGCAAATTTCCTCTGCAAGAACAGAAGCTCTCTCGCTCAAACACATACACACACACATACACACACTTTCATACTTTCACACACACACATTTTCACATGCACACACACACACGTAGCGGCATCGTGTTGATGGAGTGCAGAATCTCATTACACATCTAATAGAATAAGTGTAGTGTGCGTATGGGGAGAGGAGAGGAGCAGCCAACCTGATTAGCCTTATCACTTTATTATGCCGCTCTGCACGCAGCACACAGGACAATTGCATTAGAGAGGAGCAGATGAGCTGAAGGCAAGGAGAACTCAGCAAACACAGCCTTAATTGATTCCTCACCAAATTAGCAGGGACAGGTGGGGGGCTCACTGGCTGGGTGGCTGCTTCACTGAGTGGCTGACTTGTTGACTTGTTCACTGGTCGGTTGACTGAGTTACGGCAAGAGTAGTTGACTGACTGATTGGTTTACTGACTGGCTGGCTGTATCAGGGGCCTCCAGTGATGCTGAAGGTGAGGAAACTCAACAAGCACAATGCTTTAATTGATTCCCCAAAAGATTAACAAGGACAAGTGAGTTGACAACTTCAGTGACCTACTGACTGACTGAGTGATTGTTGGATGAATGACTAGTTGACTGATGGGATGGCTGACTTAGAGGCTGAATCATGAGTGCTATAGCAACAATGCAGTCTTGTATCTGGCTTATATTTGCCTTTCATTTAAAAAAAAAAAAAAGAATGGCAGCCAGTCAATGTGGTCCACCTAGATTTTATATTTTTGTGTATGGCACAATTTATTGTTATTATTATGATCACTGGTATCCTGTATTTTGATTGGAAACTTTAGTATCACACAATATGAATGCTGCTTTGAGCCACCCAGTGAAAAAAAACACATTTTATTTTGTCCTACTATGGAATTATGTATCTATGTAAATTAAAATAAAATGATTTGTTTATGGATTTATATACATTTTATGAAATTAAAATATCTTGATATGGAAATAGTAATTGCATAAAGTTTCAGCTATCAGTTGCTTCAATCTAAATTCTGTAACAACCCAAATCAACTCGGCTGAACCGATTGTGGGAAACTTTGCAAAAAGCGGCCCATAATGATGGTTCTCAGGCTTTTAGATGTTGTGGCAAGAGAAAAGCTGTACTTTGTAAATTGTGCTCTGTTGGTTACACCTCATGTAACTGAAGTGGGCTGGGGGGCGGGGGGATCAGGGGATGGCTGGGTGGGTGTTATGGTGCGTGGGAGGGGGAAAGGTGGGAGAGAGAGGGGGAGACACGGGACACAAGGGGGAGAGAGTTTGTCTTTGTCTCTGTAGGTCCCCCCAGGGGATTTTGGGATAGCGGAGGTTAATGAATCTGATTGGCTGGTGGGAGTTTTTCTGCTGGTGCTGCGGTTTGCACACTCGCAGAGCTTCACTTTTTTATTTCGCCAAGTTTGGCTTCGGCACAGCGCGGCATGAAGGACAGAGTGGCAGACAAAAAGTGTGCTAAATTTGACTATAGGTGTGGAATAAGCTGTGATTTGGACTTCATACTGCTTAGGTGCCGAACTGCAGATTTAAATACACATTGTTTGTATACAGATACTAATAAACACAAATTTACTGACACCTGCAATGATTCAAACCATAATGTGGTTCCACATTATATTAGAATATCATTTTTTTTTTTTACATTATTTTACCAATAGCATATACATACCACATATAATTTTCAGCTTAGATCCCTCTTTCCTCCATCTTTTAGTTTGCTCAATCTGACTATGGTCTTGATTGGTATTTGTTATTTGTTTGTGTCTTTAAAGTGGGTAAACAAAGAAATTAAACAGTTTTACAGCTTAACACACTCACACACTGTAGCTTGTATGAATATATGGTTTCAGTATCAGAGTGTGTGTTTACTGCGTAGCTTGCTACAACTCGGCTACAACTCACAAAAACTGACGAGACAGAAACTCATGTGAGAATTTAGATTATAAAAAGATATTGAAATACATATAGTTTTCAACTATCTTTCTATCTTTCTACAACTTTTTATCTATTTAGATTTTTATTAGAAAATTCAATAAAACTACAGAAAACTTTGGGCATCATGAAAGTGTTTGAATCTGGCTTTACACTAAACATGTGCCCACATTAGACAGCTTTTTCACTTGACGACAAAAGTTGACAGCTTGATGAACACCTTTAAATACAAATATTTATTTTTGTTTGGTGAACTATGGATTTTATTTGTATGTATATATATGTATATATATACATATATGTGTGTGTGTGTATACACACACATACACACACACACACACACACACACACACACACACACATGAATATATATATAACAATGAACAATGTTGAGCTTTTCCCATAATCTCTGATTAAGTACCTTATAGTCATTCCTGATTAAATGAAGCAGACATTTTAGAATTTTTAGTAAACACTGATATTGTAGAAAACTGCACCAAATCAGCATGTTTAAAAAAAAAAAAATTGTTATTAAATTATTATTAATTATTAATTGTTCAACTCTTTGAATCTCTAATATCTTGTGGGGAAAGAACTTAGATGAATCCTGAATTGATAGTTTGTGTGTCTCAACACACGTCTATGTATGTCTTTGTATGTTAAGCTATGTGTGTCTGCACATGTGTGCATACATTTGCCTATATGTCTATGTGTACAGTATGTATGTGTCCCTCTTTTTGCGTATGTGTGTGTATGTGTGTGTGAAACGTGAAACCGTATGTGTGTGTGCTAATGAGAGTGGGGGGGGGGCAGGCCGTCGCAGCAGTGCGTCCTCTGCTCTCCCGGCAGGTCACTAGCGACAGATGTTCTCAGCATATGTGGCGAATTAATTAGCCACTAGTAAACAGAGGGGGCTGCCACCATGAGCTGCCGGTCTGCACCGCCGCCGAGCCGCAATGGGCCGCCTTTTGTCCAAATTCCTCTTTTCTCTCCATCCTCCTCTGGTAGATAGTTACAGGGAGCATCATTCTTTTTGATCAGTGGACCTATAATGAGTAGGGGCCACGTGTGTATTTGAGTTGTGTTCATGTGTCTGCTTGTGTTTCCAGGGGGGCGGTGTGTATGCAAGTGTGCGTGCACACATGCATGTGTATTTCTGTTGATCAGTGTCTCTTGAGTTAGAAGCCAGACGAGGATCGTGGCTGTGTTTGTGTGAATGTGTGTTTGCGCGTCAGCAACCCATCATTTGGACATGGCAGTGAGCCTGTTTTTGTGATGAGAAATCCCCTTGATGACCTAATTGGTTGATTGAGGTGCATCATCTCTGCGTGTGTGTGTGTGTGTGTGTGTGTGTGTGTGTGTATGTGTGTGTGTGTGTGTGCCAGGGCCTCGCATTCCCAGAACTCAGAATGTTTTCACAGCCTCAGAACAACTTGGCAAAGACTGGAAACACTTTGAGAGCTGTTTGGATAAACACACACACATACACAAAGGGGCACCATGCTGATACTCCTGGATTGTATTTTTGGCCCTTTAGAGAAAATGAAATTGTTTTTAAGTAATTTTCTTATCACCAGTATTCGGCTATATCACACTCAAGCAGTCCTTGACAACACAGGTGCCACAATCACTGTGAATCACCGATGACTGAGGGGGGTAAACTCTGTATAAGAGGGTTCAAAGCAATCGCGTAAAATGCTTGTGAGATAACTTAAGTATAAATAAGTCACATTGTAAAACTTGCCAATGAATTATTTTGTAATTAAAAGTCTATAGTCTATGATCAACAGTGTTTGTGTAAGGGCATGGTTTGGTGTGAGCTTGTGTGTGTGTTTGTGTGTGTGTGTGTGTGTGTTTGGCTGCAGTAATGAAGTTGTTAGTTAAAGTGGCCCCCACCCCTTGGGACAGGCTTAAGCTGTGTGTGATTGCTTAGGGATCGGGCAGATACACACACACTTATCATTATCCACACATACACTCAGAGTCATTACTCCATTACGCACATGGACTATTGATTTTCTGCCATCTTTCCATCAGGTGAGAGCTTGCCAGGGAATATGGGAATGAATGCCTGGCTAGGAAAATCAAACTGTCACTCCTCCTTTCCTCTCTTCCTCCCTTCTCTCCTTCATTACAGACAGATGACAGGTCAAAGCTGCTGCCGTTCACTCTGTTGTTTTTCCTCCATCCGTCATCACTCAATCACCTCTTGCTCCCTTACATCTTCATTCAACAAATCTCTGTATCTGTTGCTGTCTTTCTTCATCTCAATCCGTCTGGTCTACTTAGCTTCTATTTTCTCCCTATTTCTCCAGTTTACACTTTGTTTGCTTTATTCTTAGCTCTCCTCCTCTCTTTCTGATCTTCTCTACCTCTGTTCACTTCAGTCTTTTCATGCCAGTGTCTCCCTATCTCTTCTTCTCACAGAGTGATGGATTTGGCCCTCTGTTTTCTTTTCCCTTTCCCCCTCTCCTCATCCCTCTTTCCTCAAGTCTCCAACACTCTGCACAATCAATCAGCTGGCCCCTCCTCCCTCCATCCATCCATCCCTAAACCCCTTAGTCCCCTCTCCAGTTCCTCTTTCCCTAGATTTCCTCCAGTCCCCCCCCGCCCACCCCCACTTTTCTCTACTTTTGCATTCCCTTCCTCCTCTTTGAATCTGTAGCTTTCTGCACTATCATTCAACTTAGTTTAGTTTAATTGCACATATATATAAAAAAGTCAATAAAAATTTTCAAAAAAAGTTTGAACATTGTGCAGGAGAGTTTCGAAGCCAAAAATGGCTTGTGAAGATACCTCCCCTATATAAATATCAATAGTCATGCTTAAAAAAGAAAAAAAGAGATAAACACAATGATTGCGTCATCATTTAAGTTTCAAGACTAAGCAATTATACAAAATTGATAGAAATGTACAATTTACATAGAAGTTTGTTTACAAATTGCAATACATTATAATGAAATCCATCCAACTTCTCTCCACCTTCTTGGTTTTCCCGTCACCGTCTCCCTTTTGTCTTTTTCTCTACACTCTTCATTTCTTCCCCCTTTTCTCTAGTCAAGTTAAATATCTATGAGCCACTTTTAACAAGACAAGTCTCCCATCACCCCCCCATGTCGGCTCTAGCTTCCTTTGCTTTCCTTTGCTTTCCTTTCCTTTCCTTTCCTTTCCTTTCCTTTCCTTTCCTTAAACTTTTCATCTCCTCATTGTGTCCTTTCCTCCCTTCACTGTTCCTCCCACATCCTCACCCTCTGTCCTCTCTCCTTACTCCCCCCTCTCCTCATCCCATGCTTTCACCATTCCTCATACCCCTTCCTACCTTCAACCCTCTCTCTCTCCCCCGTTTCACCTCCTGTCCTCCTCCTCTCCCCTTCTCACTTTATCTCTCCCTTTCTTCACCTCCCATGTCTCCTCCCTCCTCA